>NC_060248.1:91848689-92151719 GCF_921293095.1 Ischnura elegans
GGCTTGGTTTCGCTAATTAGCAGGGCCTCCTTCGCTTCTATGGCGTTGGGGTGTTTCTCCCTCGTCCCCTCCCTTCCGCTCCTATCCCTTCCCAGAGGCGTCGGCGGGCTCCCATCGCGGCGGCGCCTCTCTCCTTTTTCCTACCTCTCCAACCCCTCCCCAGGTGATCGGGCGTATAAGCCACGGGCTTGGTTCCCGGCCCCGGTGCGTTGTTCCCTTAAGAGGGTTCACCTTTAACCCTCATAGTCTCTGTCTGACATTAAGATCCACTTGTAGAAAAGCAAAATCAATCTAATTTAATCCACGAATAAATGTCTGACTTGACAAACACGTTAAAAATGAGTATCCATTCATTTTCATGAAGCTATTGTCCACTCATCACTTTGAAGCATTTTTAACTCTTTTCATCATCTTCGATGGGAAATTATTACATCATGACGTATCCTCCTCCTTTCGAAGGGTCCTCTTCAACTGCGTCACAAATAACCGATTCTGCGAAGTGTATATTGCCATATATGCAAGGAATATCTTCATATCTCCACCTGTGGTCCGTAGCAGGGAGGCGATTCTAAGGTAACGATAACTAAAACGCGATGCATCAAGGGTTTCCATTTTTTTAACGAGAAAAGTTAACCCCTTTGGCAAGATTAATTCCGGGGTCGTGGACGAAAATAGATCCTCTCCCAAGTTGCCTACATCATTACGCTTAATATTTCCTTCCCTTCCAATGATTCCGTGCCGCTGCGATGTCGTGGGAAGCGTCCCATTCCATTAGCATCAAAACGAGACCGCCCGGACGCGTTTATTTTTTCAGTTTAGGTCTTTGCGGAATATTAAGAGCTATAACAACGTCTATTAGAGGGGCGAAGAATGTTTCTCGCGGACCCCATCCCTGTGAAATCTTCTCGCGCGGAACCTAACACTTTTATACCCCATTCCCCGAACCCTCTGCGGACAACCTACAATCCCTAGGTGTGGAAAATAGGTTACGAAGATGCCTGTTAAGGGGCGGCCTACTTCCTCTTAGCACTTCAATACACTTGTGGCCCACTTTGCCAACTAGCGATGAAGCTTATTTCAAAACGGATGCATGCCATTATGCTCGGGGAAAATGGTGCATCTGAATAGTGCAAACTTTATCAAAGTATATCAAAACTAAAAAAAGTTTATTTCACACAGATTTCACACTTTTTGATCATCTAACAGCAACCTTGCCAGAGAACGTTGACAGCAAATTACTCAATCAAATATTAACAACGCGGCAGCAGTTTTTTGGTTTTGTTGAGGGTTGTCTTTTCAACTACAAACAAATATTTATACGGGACACCGTCACTGGCGTAGTTCTGAGATGACCACGGTTCATCAGTGATAGTTAGCATCATACAATCAGTGAATTGAACTTGAAAAGGCTAGCTGATACATCGATGAAGATTTTGTCAGCTCAAAATATCATATTCAGGGGATTCAGATACCATAAATGTTAAAAAATTTACTTCCATTCAACATTTTCTAATATACTTATTCTCACCAAACTAATGGCGTTAAAAATTCAGAAATAACTGACAGATTGAATTCTTCTACTCCCCTGGACCGCATTCGTTTATTGATGTTATTTTGGCCAAAAACAACACCGAGAACATTACAATTCTCTTAGTATTCATCACGATCTGAACCAGAGAGACTACTATTACAGAGTCAAGTCAACTATCCACAGACCAATTAAGCCCCATCTAGTATTCATAGAGCCATATTGTATTTCACAATAGTTTTAACCGCTAAAAGTTCTTTCTTATGGACACTAGAATGAATTTCTAGCTGAATAAAAATAATAGTCGGTATATTTGATTTCAGGAATTTTCAACGCACAAATTATGCGAAATTATGATTACTGATAGCGCATTACAAAATGTAAGAGATTTCCAGCCAATACTGTTATTTATACGGTGCAATGAATTCGCAGGTTTTGACCATTTAGATGGCGTTTATTTCGTGGGTAATGAAGAGGAACTTCGTTACTTTCGAATTTTTAGCACCACAATAACGCATGACGGGAGGTGTTATCATGAAGCGATAATACGAGGAATTATGAAATGAAACATTAAGCAAGCTCCAAAAATTTGTCCAGATTATGGTACGCGTGACTTGTAATTCCCTGAAATTCCCCGATACCGCGTTGATTTAACGTCACTGTTCATCCAATGCGTGGAGTGATTAACAGCAAGATACCAAATCCTGTGTCGCGGAATTATACCTATTATATCTGTCACAGAACAAAATAAAATTCCTTGACAACAAAATACTTTTCTTTATAGACACCACATACATTTTTCCATTAAATAATACTCGATGAATTATTAGTTTATAATAAATATTAAACCAATGTAGAAAGAAAAACTTTATATATATATATATATATTATATTTAAATCCCAAGTGATTATTTTATTACATTAAAATATTTTAATTCATAGGTTTCAATACTTAATATAAAGTATATATATATATATATATATATATATATTATATATATATATATATATATATATATATTTGTACTAATAATACGATGTAACTCGCAGGCAAATAAAATTCTCAATGCGAGTATGCGAATCGCAGGTTTGCCACTGCGCAGAACATAACAGAGGATCATATCATAGACATCAACGTGACTTCTGGATGAAATTCTAACTTCTTTAAGCCTTAGTTACATGCTTAAAAATACTCCGGTTTAAAATTAAATGCATACATTGCTAAATGGGATTGAGAATTCAAGTTGCAATTTGAGGCACACAAAGCTCATTGATGCTAAAAAAAAAAACTTAGTATCTTCGGAAAAAAATATTGCGTGCTTTATATAATTGATTGATCTTCACGGATCAAGAGTTTATGTGGGATGGCGATATTAACTACCGATTATTAGAAGTTTTATAATTCATCCACAGAATTTCAAAATTATCACCAACGAAATTTTAATACACAAGTGAATGACATATTATGCACACGGTGAATGGGCTTGATTATGTCAAAAGCAATTAAAACCACAGAATGCAAAAGGAGAAGTTTAATAGCCTGATTACATCATGATTTCATTTAAAAATGTTAATGCATAACTTTTTAAACAAGCTACAGAGAACTTTTCACTGCTTCGTGTTCACTTTTCGATATTTTAAAATATGGAATAAATAATACACAACCGTCGATTAATTGAAGGCAAACATTTCATTTTCACCCCATATTGTATGAGAAACATGTAACAAAAGAGGACCGCATTCAGTCACCACAAAAACAGTTCCATTGAACGTCTACAAGATGGTAATTAATTTTCGCAGTACTATTTCGCAGCGTATTAACAGTGAGTAATTAGCTTCAGCTTGGTATTGTCGTCAATATCTAATATTTTCATTGAAGTACTTAAGTATTTGGCACTTACCTAATAGGAAATTCTAGTTGTTTGCTTTAATTCATACTCTAATTAAAAGTTACCCGAAAGCTATGAGTTTTTATTGGAAAATGGGAATATAGGCATTCGTTAAATTTCTTTCTTTCTAAGATAGCTCCTTATCCCATCGCATATTTTCAGGGTAGTGTTTCCAATGCGGTCTCATTGTAAATGCCTCATGAAATCAAATCCGTATGAAGGTCATTATGGCGGAGTTATTTAATTACTCATAGCAGCAATGTTCACTGGGATTCAAAATCGTATTCCAAAGCAATATTTCACAGATAGAAGTGAAAGATAAGTTAAGACGAAGAAACACTTCTCCGTGCAATTGTGAGTTGCTTGGATAAAGTTTCCTAAGAAGGGCATCTTGAATTCGAAGTTCTTGGAGGGAAATGGGGTTGATTTATATGCTTTACATTTTTTTACTTAATCTTAATTCATCTTTCAATTCTCATATTTCTGTCTCAAAGCTCCTAAAAAAATTTTAGCCATGTTATTGTTTTTTTATATGAAGTTGTAACTTGTAATGTAATATAAATGCTATGCTTTCAATGTTGTCACTGTAGGATGAATGGAACCTCCTGACAAGCCATATGGCTTAGATGGACCATGTTTGTGTAAGCTAATAAAGGCAATCTACAATTAAGTCATTCATTTTATAAAATGACAATATGATTTTTCTCAGAAATATTGTATATACCTATTGTAAAATTTTTAATTTTGCGACTAATATTTTGATTATGTGTTAACAATGGCTATTTTTTTACACTTACTTCTGTTAAAACTATTATTTGAAAATGCAACAATCAAATGTATTATTTATTCAAACAATTATCATTGTATCCTTGTAATAATAATAATGAACCATATATTACATCATCTTAAATTTTAGTTACTGATGTATTGATGAAAATTTATCAAAATTGCCTCGTCAACGTTTGGTTTTATTTTTAAGACTTCATCTGAAGATAGGCTCATTATCAAAAAAATAGTGGAAGAAACTTAATCTGTCATAAAGTTAAAAAAAAAAAGTCGAAACAAAATGATACGTTGGCAAGGTAATTTATTACAAAACCTCACAACCTGAACAATAAGGATAATTTTGACCCATGCTAACCTAATTTACTGTTTTCGCATTATCACCTTTTAATTCGGCATTACCCGAGGTTCCGCTGTTTACTGGGCTTTGGGGATGATGGGAATCGTTCGTGCATGACTTTATTTCGCATAAAAATGTTTGCACTTCTTCGGTTTAAGGTTCACTGCATTGGAGAGACATGCAGAGACGAGGTGGTCAAGATGGGTCACGGTGATCACGTGACCGCCAAATAAACACCCACTCCCCGACCGGTTGAGCGGGTAATTATAATTGGCCGGTGGAAATGGGAGCAGAACGGAAGACGAGGGAAGGGATGGGGGAGCGGAGGGGAGGGGAGGAAGATTGGGGGGTTAGCCACAGGCGCAGAAGTGGAGGGGAGAGGAGTGAGTGGGTGGGGGAAGTAGGGGAGCGAGGAAGGAAGAAAAAGTGTGAACCGGTGGACGCGAGTCGCGGTCCTTAAAAAATGAATTCGAGGAGTAAACAGCAGCGATGAGGGAAATCACCACGATTATTACATTAGAGCAACGGTTCCCAATTTATTTTCTTCCGGTAACCCTCTATATGCATATAACTCATATTGTACCCCCAAACATGAAACGTGCAAATTTTATTACATAATTTCACAAAAGTTAAACGACACTTTTAGTTATAAATAGAACCTTTCATTTGAAAATCCCATATTATACGAGGGGGCGAGAAGCCACAGGGTACAAGTGATTTTTTTCTCAACAGAGTTAAGTAAAGTTAATTGTTAGAAGAAATACACAAAAAATTTGTTGCCAAAGGATACGAGTGAGTCTCAGTATTGTGCTGACATCGAGTGGAAAATCAAATGTACTGTATTAAAGATTAAATTCATCTCGTTTGTTTCCTATACGTAATTTCTGTACCTGACCGTGTAGAGAAAAAAGAAATCACTTGTACCCCTTGGCTTCCAAACCACTCATATGTATAGGTACATATTTCTTGGTTAAGACTTACGGCGCGTCACTGTTGCCAGGCTGCTATTAGGGAACATAGCGTCCACCATTACCGATTATTTTCGGCGTACCCCCGACTGGTTCGTCGTGTACCCCTAAGGGGTACGCCTTCCACCGGTTGGGAACCGCTGCATTGGAGGATTCTCAAGTCCGTCGCAAGAATTGTTTTCCATCCGCGCGCATTAAAATCAGATTTCAAAATCGACACTAGCGGCGCCACCAGTCATCGATCTTTTCACGCGGAAATACACCGCAGTAATGCGTAACTGAGACAGTATATCATATAAAACACACAGTCAACGCATCGAGACGGCTGTCAAGTAAAAAAAGACCACTTCCAATACGGTTAATGACGAAAGTCTCACTGAACGAGATACCACTCCCACTACGAGATACCGCTCCTAGATGGGCTGCTGAATAAGATGCGAGCGAAACGGCAACAGATATAACGTTTAACCGCCATGTTTTTGGGCCTCCTTTAATTTTTTTCTTGAGTTTTCTTGGAAATCACTACGAAACGGGAGTCTGGCCCAGGGGAAGGCAAAGGCTGAGGAAGACAAAATGCAGGGAAAATATCGACACACACGAAGGAACTCCACAGCCACACGGAAATCATGCAAACTATGTATTCCAATTTATTTTACTCGAAGTGAAACGCCAGGTATGCATCAGAACTTCAGTTAGTGCCCAATTGCTATAATGGACCCGTTTTTCAGGATTTTAATGCATATGTTTCGAACGGAGAGAGTTGGGAATCGAACGCAAAGACTCTATGAATGACAGTCGACGCTTTTAATCCACTACCTCACAGGTCTGTTTCATCTACACATTAAGTACAATGTTAATTACTGGCATCGCCTTTAAAGGAATTTAAATGAGATTTGAGAACCATAAGATGTATAAGGATATAAATGAGATTTTAACTTTATCTATATTCTATAAAGTCCCTTAACGACCACTCATTCATTCATTCACTCGCTCATGCAAATGTTTGGGGTGAACGAGACGAGATACGACAAAAAGTCTTATGAAGACCCCCTCTAAAATTGTCTGAAACCCCAGGAAAAATTATGAAAACACTAAATTTACAATTATTTATCTGTCTATTCATATAAAATTGAGTATGGGGATTAGTTCAAAAAATGGCCACCAAATTCCAATGGCGGCGCGGCAGTCATACAAACGAACAATCATAGCAACATATTTGTTTATGCAAACAAGAGGAGCTAAATTGGGAAAGAAGATATAGAATTAAAACGAAAAACTCCCCCCAGCGAGCAATGCGAGTCTTTTACATGTAATCCAAGCAGCTGCATACTAATGCCATTTGAAACACAATAGTAGTATCACGTTAACACGATTGCAGCGACTTTGATCGATACTCATGGGGGCCGATTGTGTAACTTTACGTTCGAACGTAACGATCCGGTTCCCGTGGAATTTAGATCAACAACTCGAAAACAATAGAAGGAGCGATTGTGTAACTTTACGTTCGAAAGTATTCCGGCTCTCGATCGAAAGCATCTCTTCGTCAACACATCACTTGACGATAAGGCTATCGAATCGTTCGCAGGTGAGGTTTGGGATGGAATTTAAATGTTTATTACCTTTCATGGCCACGTTGTTTGTCCTTTTTTGGGATTAAGTGAATTATGCAATCAATTATATTCATAAATCGCAGTGTTATGTTGTTGAATACGTGAATTTGTAGTGAATTGACATAAATAATTGCAATTTGTGCGTATTAGTTCACTATGGTATAAAGATGAGCAAGTTTACAATTGCTTCGCTATGTAATGTGTGTGCAATTCAAATGAAATTATCCTTTTTGTATGCTTGATTTAAACGTGGTTCCACTATAGTATATTAGGTAAATTATAGTTGTGCTATAATAAAGTGCCAAAATTATATTCTCTACAAGGTTTAATTTAATTCGGATCATCGGGCGGTTATTGACAAGTAAATGATTTAATTTATGTATTCAAATAGTTTATTTTAACTTCACAATGACGTCGTAAATTAAGTTGAATTTATATGGTTTATGTACTTCAATTAATGTCTCTGATGCGATATGGTTTCCTCAAAAAGGGTAAATTTTTGAAGTGATATTCGGGTGTTTGAGACGAGAAGAGATATCAACGATGACTCTGCATATTTGCTTTTTCTTTCAAGTAATAGGTGAAAGGTTTGTGATGATGAGAATGTTTTTGATTGAGAATATTAACGTACTTATTTATTTCATGAGTTACGTGCTTTTTTAACTGTTTACCTTACGACTATTATTAAGACGTTGTACTAATTCACACTCGTCAGTTTTTATTTCTTGCAAATATTCAATATTCTGCGGCATTGCTCCTTACAGACACACAAAGGCGAAGACGAGAGCCTATCAATATCGAATATCCGCTCATATATTTCCTCTAAATGAATTAGGTCAATTACAAATGATACAAGTTATTATTTAGCGAATTGCAAAAGTAACGAAATGGAGACTTAACGCGGCATTTCTAAATAGTCAGCGATATCTGAGTAAAAACTACTTATCCCAAATATCAGCTACGCTCCAACGGAAAGGAAGGTATTTAATACTGAATTGAGAAAGATTGATTTATACGCAAAGTTAAATTCTTTCAATAATATAAACTTAATTGGCCGATTGTATCTGAAACCAATATTGTTAACTTAGTTTCGCTATTCAAAACAAACACAGCCACTCTCGGCCTTACTGCGCATGCGCTCAAGGAAAACAATCGCGAAACTTATTCCCAATTCCAAGTAAATATGACAACGTCGTAACTTTCGATTGCTTGTTGACGATCGTCCATACACAATCGCACTTATGCCCCGTTCACATTACGATCGTCCGAGCCGTCGTTCTAACGATAGTTGACCGAACTAGCCGTGTGAATGCAAGTCCTGACTATAGTTGACGTAGTTCCGAACGTTGCCACTTTACGATGGTTAGGCGCTGGGAGACCGGAAACGGAAGCGACAAGAGAGAGACGAAAAGCTCGTGAAGCTCTATTTTTCCATGGATTTGTCCTAGTAAGGATGAATATGGGCGGAAGAAAAATTATTCGGTAAATACACGTTGAACACAGTAATATCTTGACCCTGAATACCTCAACAGCTTTGCTAACCGTCAATTTATCGGTCACTTTTGATGTCAGCACTAGAGGGCAGCACAGGTTTTAACAATCGTCGTGTGAAAGCACGATAGTTCCGACGACGGCTCGGACGATCGTAATGTGAACGAGGCATTACAGCTAACGTTCGAATACCGGGAACTCAATCGAGAGTGAACGGATCTCTAACGATCGAAAGGTAGCCAAGTTACACAATCGGCCCCATGATTAGAGGTGGGTTAAACTGTTCATCTTGATGAACCGATCATTTTCACCCTGTTCACTGAAGCAATATCTATATAAATATCTATTTTTGACGAAGAGCTAAGTGTCTGCGTAAGCAAACGATGGAGTTGGATGCTATTTCAATACTTTACTATTGATTCCCATTAAATTAGTCAAAATACAATTATGATAAAATACAATTTAGGTCTCCTATGACTCTCTTTAAAAACCTAAACAAAATCCCAAAATGATGTTAAAGACTTATTCCAGGTTGGCTTTCTCTCTGACTTATTATTGTATTTTTCCCTTCCGGCTTGCTATTTATTTTTAAAATTATATACTTCTTAGTAAAAAATTAAATATCTCCTCTGCGTCATAAATATAATTACACATAACTTGTAACGCAGTGGAGCATATAATGGAAAATAAAAATACTATTTGAGGTTTATTGACGTGTAATTATTGAAAGAGGTCGGATTTCATGAAAATATCGCGAAATAGCATGTGTCATCCAATGAAATTATTATGGATAGCAAAGTTATTTTTTACTACCCCGCAATAATGAGTAAATGCAACCGTCGACTTTCCTCGGGCGAGCTGGAAGTCCTCCGCCACCGTTGTTAAATTACAATTCACTAACACAGAAGTGGACTTTACAAGTAATTTTTGAAAAACTAGTCAATTTTTTCCGCTTGATCATCAGTTCATTAACGTTTAAGCAGTAAAATATTAACATAAAGCAGGTAAAAATTTAATATTGTTTTGTGTCATTCAAAGACAACATCATTCGTGAAAATCAAATCCTTATTCTGCTTTAGATCTCGTACTACTAAACTTTTTACAAAATTTTCTTATAAAAGACAATTTACTAACTCAAACAGTAAAATTAACTTTGACCATATAATAATCTACAAACACGCGAACAAATCGTGAATTGACGCGACAAACCACCAGATCCTGTTCGTTGACGAACGCGAGCACAGACGTCCACATGAAAACGAACAGCCTCACGATACGAACCGTACGGCTGTCACACTGTTCATTTTCATCCGTTGTTTGCTCTGAGTCGAGGGAAGACGCAGGGGTATGGAAGAGAACGAAAGGCAAGGGGCTCGATAGTTTACGGATGGCTCGGTGGCCCTGGATCGCATGCATTGCTGCCGCCATCAGTTGTAGTCACAACGCACTTGCTATAGCTCCAGTTCAAAATACTTCATCAGCATACCTTCGAGCCCTAATTCGCCACATGAGAGCAGTGCAGGCATAAACGGAGAACGTAAACAGTAATTTTATTTGTATTATATTTTGAGAAATGTATATTTTGCAAGTTCAGTAAACAGTTTCTTTCGACAGTCTTCTTGACGGTTTCTTTTGCGGGTTCTTTTTGACCCATCTCTACGTAAGAGCATATGGAGTATAGTTTTTTCACTGAATAAGTCTTGGTTTTAAATAATGAAATTTTTAGTTGAAATGCAATTATTTATCCTAAAATCGTAATCGCATAATAAATGGGTCACATTATCCAATACCTGCTTAAGGCAAAATTGCATTCAACCGTCACAGTAGGACTGATATTGATAACTGCAGCCATCGTGTCCTGTCAATAAAAATGAGAAAAACAAAGTACCACCTTCCCGCGGAGGTGTGTGTAAATGTATGTAGGTTCGAACGACAGACCACGGCTTCTCCCACAGTAAACTAATGAAAAAACCACCACTCCCTCTCCATCCTCCTTCGAAGAGGCGGAGTCTCCCATCCGACCCCCAACGAAAGACTGCCATACATAGCGAGGACGCATGGTACGCTAGACGGGGTCCGGAAGAATGAAAGAGGACGCGAATGGAAGAACAAAAGGGACAAATAATGAAAGGGAACTTATTCGGCCAGAGGCAGCATTCGTAATCGCCGCGGCCGACGACCGTCACTTTTTTTCTTCCCTCTCCCATGAGTGCACACACACTCACTCTCTCGCATTGTTTCCTCGCCGAAGAACTCTCATTTCACTTAAAATCCACAACACCCAACACCGCTGCCGCCGTCAGTCCTTACTTTACCCGCTTCCACCGTCAACACACAATCACTCTCCTCCCACAATGCTAGAGCTCTCCCACTCTCCTGGTCCTCCAGTTGTCACACCCCCGCATTTCGCTAACTGCAGCGCTGAGTGGCCAACCAACTCCGCTTAATCCCTCTCCTTCAAGAAGGTACGCACGGAAGTGAACGTTAATGAAAGATTTCAAAATCAAACACCCGATTTTCCAGGCTTTAGGACGCGGTGCGATTTTTTAAATCAGATTTTAAGAGTAATGCTTGAATCAAATAGAAAAGGATGAACAGACTTATTTTCACTTCCTATAGAAAGGGAGGTGCTGTTCAATCCAAAAGTTTTCTAATCAAATGAAGTATTGATTACGTCCCCTGTTACTGCCACTAAATCTATGGCCCTGGTATTGTCACTCAGATTATCTTTTCGCACCTTCAAGACGCGCTGTGATTGTTCAGGTCATATTTTAATATAGACACTAAAATCAAACAGAAATCAACTTATTTTCAAGTGCCATTAAACGGAAAGAACCGTCCACTTTAACACGTTGACCGCCATGATGTTTTTAGTAGATATGTCCTCTGACGCCGTTTTCATTCCGTTAACTATTCCCGGATCATAAAACATTAAATGTGATTTTGTACTTAACTTTAAAATAAATATTTATATTCTGACGCCACAACGATCCTGGCCCATACGTTAGCAAGAGATTCTGGTCACTCCGGGGTCAGAAATCCACTTTCAAACAGTCGCTCGGAGGCCGGTCAGTACGACCGGCGTGGCGTGACAGGAGCCATTCGACTCCGGTCATCATGACCGGCATGGCGGTCAACGTGTTAAGAGAAACTAATTACGTGAAGTAGTTTTGGCCGCGATTCCATTTTCATATGCATAATCTGTCTGATATTTTAATTATTTATCCGACCCATAAAATATTTTTTTTACGTTGTAGTATTAATTTAGTTGACTATGCAAATTTAAGGAAAATAAACCTTTGGGAAGTTTTTATCGGTAAAAAAACAAGTACATAGCCCACAAGTTGTCACATCCCCGCATTCCGCCAACTGCAACGCTAAACGGCCAACCAACTCCGTCCCATCCCCCTCCTTAAAGAATCCGACTACGCGATTCCATAAGTAAATACCGCATTTCCCTGCCTTTAAGACTCGCTGTGACTTTTCCGGTCAAATATTAGTATAAATACTTACTTTAAGATTAAGATGACAGAAAAGGGTGAATGAACTTATATCCAAAATATCACTAGTAACATAGGAAACAAAACTCTTACGTAGCTTTTGCCAGATCAGATTTTTTGATAAATAATTGCAACGGATGGAAAAGGATGAATGAACTTATAAATTAAAAATATCACTTAGGTACTACAAATGAAACTCTCAAATAAAGCATTTCTCAAAATTTGATGCAAGAGTTTTTTTCGAGTTATTGATAATTGTGACACAAGCAACCTATTCTTGGCGAAGCAGCTTGTGCTGGTAGAGGAAAAAGTGATACCCGCATCCCTAAAAATTCTAGTCACATGAAATTCTAATTCTAAAATTTTAAGGCCAATTTATGATGAAAAAACAGAGCAATGAACTACTCTCGCATGACATTTATTTTATCATTTTATTTCCATTCCACCGAAAACAGCTCTATACGGCCTTTTACATCGGAGTTATTTACATGTTAACAGTATAACGTACACAAATAAACATGCCTTGGAGAGGAGGATATTACCCAGGTGGGACTTGAACCCGCGACCTCCTGTTTGGCAGGCGAGGACTTCACCCCGCCGCCACCGAGGCTGGCAAAGACATGAGTTATTTAACCTGCAATCGCAGTATTAAATAATATATATAAAAAAATCACACTGTGTATTCAATGCTTTTTTACTTATCAAAACTTCAAGCGTTAATTTTTTGCTAAAACGACATAGTTTATCAAATGAATGCTACAACAGAACAAAACCTTATTTTATGGGTATGATATACACATCATTAAAATACAACCCAGTTAATTTATGAGAAAATTATATCATGGCCAAGAGTACATACTTCGCCGATATTGCTTACTTTTTGAGTCGACAGTACTTTCCTTTCTATACTAACTGAAAACAGTGCGTAACATCATACTTAAATATTTTTTCAAAAATTACAACGCCATTCTAGCCAGCCGAGTGCAAGGCATGGCAATCTGTGTGATCATAGCAGCGCCGAAACATTTCGAGGCAGTATCAGGGGACGCAATAATTTCCTCATGTGATTCGCGAAACGCACCATTTGTCATGCTAAAAGTACTATACCAATGGGGTCAAAAGTCAAAGTCATCATTGCTTTCGTCTAATAGCCGGTACGAATCCTCGTTAACACCATTTTAGTGGGAAGACTGCAGGATCCATGCGATAAAAATTGTTCCGTCATTCAAGCAATGAAATTCCATCTCGCAAATGACCCTAGAGCTGAGGTCAGATTGAGTGTCCTCTCAACCATCGTTACCACCAATGATACTGTAAGGTCATGAGAACACGGGATGTTAGTGAAACCGTGCGCCGTCATGCTTATGAGTTTCTTGTTTGAGTTGTCTGTGAAAAAATATACATTACTTGCAACAATACACTTATAATAATAATCACTCCATTGGTACATAGGAATGACGTTAGGTGAGTATGCACTTCTTTCACATGCATGCGTTACACTGACTGAGCCTCAACCAATACCAAGGGGGTCAAAAGTCAAAGTCATCATTGTTTTCGTCTAATAGCCGGTACGATTCCTCGTTAACACCATTTTAGTGGGAAGATGCATTGGTAACTACGTCTGTGATGCGATTAATCCCTTTAATCTCCGAGATATCTCATCGAAGTGATTTAACTATGACGCCGAAAACGAGGTCGTGGGAAGAGAACTACTATGAAAATGTATCGGCCGATATCGAACTCACATTAACGAAATTACAAGCAGAGAAGCTCCTAAATTACAGCCTCACAAAACTGAACGGGAAGGGAGATTACTCTCCTGCAAACACGTAACGCTACTGCACAATGCCACGAAATCGGAAGAATTCTTCCCTCGAACCGGAAATACCATCTGGATCAATAGCTTCTGGCATCACACTCAGTAATGGACCGAAAATGTTTCCTATCGAGATACATACGCTTGCATGACCGAGCGACACAACTGCAATGAGAGCAAATCTTCAAATTACACTAAAAGGCTAAGATTGCTTTTCAAAGTCAAGCTAAATTAATTAATACTGAGCTAAATTTCATACAAAATAGTTAAAAAGAACGAAGTTAAACAGATACAAGTGAAATGCACTCCCTTCAAAACAATACATAAGTACTAGTAAATGTGGTCAGGTGGTAACGGTGCTGGAATGCCATTCTGAAGTCCATGTTCGATTCCCATCCCTGGAAATTTACCTAGGTCATTGTACACCATTTTTTTCACAGTATTGTTTTCTCTAGGAAAAACTTCAATTTAAACTTTTAAAATGAATAAATTCTACTCGGTTTTGCGAGAATGCTGGGAATTTAAAGTTTATGGAACACAATAGGTGTATTACTCCGAATTTCAGACCAGTAAACCGTGCAGAAGATGGTCTTGCGCATATGATTTTCAATGAAACTCAAATCATGTGAATGTATTCACATTGACATCATATAAATTTACAGTTGAAACCCTGAGATACAAAGGTGAATAGTTATCGAGCATATAGTACAGCAATAAAATTACAATTGTTATCTGTAAAAAATATACAATTACTTACAACAATGCACTTATAATAATAATCACTCCTTAGTTACATAAGACGTAGGTAAATATGCACCTCTTTCACATGCATGCGTTACACTCACTGAGCCTCACGCACACCAGAATTTTGGAAACCTCCGGTCTACGGCGATTCAATGCGAATTGTTTTGTTTTTTTAACGAATCGTTTTCTTCGCAAGCACCCCAAATTTCCTTTCCTTCCATCACCCCTTCCTAAATTGGAGAGGGCCCCACTGGGTTGGGTGGGAACATATTCCCGGACGGTAAAAAGAAAAACTCCCCCCTCACGAGGAAAACAGATGGAAAGCAGCCCCGTGAGAATTAATCGGCCGTAGGCGACGCAGCGCCGCGCGAAGCAATGAATAGGAAACGATTGCCGCGACACTGATTGGATTCCCAGGCGAAAAACGTTCCTCCTTTTTTCCGCCCGGGAATGGTGAATCGAGTGCTACACAGTGTTGCCTCTGTGGAGCAAAGATGGGAGGCAAAAAGTGCGAAACTTTGGGGGGAGGTCGTCGAAGTCAGCACGGAAGTGAAAAGAAACAAAGGACGAGCTAAACGCGTCTCTCGGGGAGAAACGGAGAAGGAGCACATAATACGGCCATCGAATCAATCAACCACTTTCACTATGCTCCCCTAGAGCTCAGGCGTGTTCCTGAAATGAAGAGAGCAATTCAACACACCCTGTCCTCTTTTATCAAACCTTATCATGTTTCCGAGTTCAACGAAACCAATTTACGGCATTCGCGTGTGAGTTGGTTAGTTAGACATGATTGAATTTTAACTCTTTCAGCCACATTATTAATTTTTCTCTACGTTGAATTTATTCTTTTTGCTATTTAACCTTGGTCATGGTGTCATGAACACTTTGCCCAAAAGACTGGCTATTTTTTGCGAAGTAAATTTTATGATCTATGTCCATAATTATGGACAATTATGCACATTGGGAAGTTAAAATCTAATCCAAGTCATATCCATTAGGCCCTGACTCATTTCCATACTAAATTCACGTAAAATGATAATTATTAATGCCTGCAGACCTTTTTTTGCACATTTAAATTAGTGATCATCGCCTGATATTGTTGAAAAATACACCATTGGAAATAAACATAAATGCACATTCTTATTCTTGCAACCGACTTTCGTTTCCCACTTTATTTACGGTACATTTTGACATTTTGAAAAAAGCATTCCTAAAAATACTTAAACTTGAGCGTTTTTTGAGCTTACTACTTACTTTGGACGTAGTTTAACATCTTTTTCTGGGCTTATTCACGAAATAAATCCTTTTTTATTGTCATTATTAAGTTCATCTGTCATTATTTAAACACTAATTTAGTGTGCTAAAATTTCCTTCACTTAATTAATATCGTTATTAACCGTCCATTTTTTATGCTAATAGTCAGTTTGACATAGCAACACCAATTACCGCTAAGTGCACGAAAACTTACTTTACTTACTCTAATTATAATGCCAAGGAGAAGACGACCTAACTTAGGTAATCGAATTGAATCAAATGCACGACGAGTTACCTTACGTGCTGACCGTATTGATGACCAACGAGAGACAGATAACAGTAATAGTCGTAGTGGTATGGCATATTTGGTTTATGGAGTGACTGGAAATGAAGCATATAGGCTCAAAATGAAATGAGATCGGGCACATAAAATACAACAACATGAAGCACAACACAATGAAATTGAGCGATTCCGCAGACACAATGCACCGGTGATCCTGGAACGAATAGCATTCAACTACGACCGGGAAGTAGATTATAGTGCCGACAAACATTTTTCAATATTGTAAGGCGCTAAAAGCCAACGGTGAATCTACTGGATTATCTTGTATTGGTTTAAAAGTAAAATTTCCACAATTGGTGCCAAGACTAGATCCATTAAGCTCATTAGTTTTTGGGATGGGGAATAATTCTAACCACTCCCCCGGCCTACATAAAAAAATAGAACAATTGTTTTCAAATAACTTAGTTTCTGCGTATATTGTTCAGGACAATTTCACACCCACTTACAAGGTAATATCGGATAATATACCATAATAGTGTCGGATAAAATTCAAATTTGTATTCATCTTCAATTCTTACCAATTTATTTTATGGGCAATCCAGATGCAGAAGTTGATGGACGTTATGCTCACAACCCAACAGTAAAGCGAACTATTGCCCAAGAACTGCAAACAATTCCACCGCAGAGCAATGATTTAAAGTAAAACGTACGCAAGTTGCAACTTACGGAAAAAAATTGGTGGTAGGTACTTATTTGTTGACATAATTACCTCAAACAGAATGATAGCATAATCCATGATGAGGTTGAGAGACCAAATCGAGTTTAGCGAGACAAACTAGCAGCGATTAATTTTTGTATACATAAATATATAAATGATGGTGATACAAAGTTCACCGGGTCACCTAGTAATCAATATAAATCAAGCGAGTTCACTCGATTAATTTCGTGTGCAACAATACCAAAAACTTTGGTATTTAACCGTAATACTTGTAAGGACATTAGAATTTTTACACCTTTGAAATCTTTCGAAGGTCATCATTCCAAATATGGCTTAAAAATGTACGACTTACATGAGCCAGGGAGTCCAAAAAATCTCGTTTCATTCTCTTAACACTCACGGAGTATTTTTCACCGTGCAGCGGGCGACGCGAAATAATGGATGCTTCCGGACATAGAGACTTCGCGAACAAAGAATGGCACCCGAAATAGAGTTAAGCAGACCAAGAGTTGAACGATACGAGGCAGTTTGCACAATGCTTCGCTCCACGCAGACTGAACAGGGAGCTTAATGCTGAACAATATTGTCCACGACGCGTGTAAATCGCGACCCAAACCCGCGAAGTGTCAAGCATTACTTTACTTCCCGAGGTTAGCTACACGGACGTATTTGGCTCGCGTGGAAACAAAAATCCTTTCGTGTCAAGCGCGATAGAAGACCTCGGAGCTCTTCATTCGACAAAACACATGAGGCATTTCATCTGAAGCTAAAATCGATTCGTTTTCACGCCTCTGTTAGCTTCAGAGCATACCTTCCTCGCAATTAAACTCATGCATGAACAATTTACCTCAAAACAGGCCATGGGCTACAGTATTTTTTTTTAAAGAGTCATGTAATTAAGTAAGGCAATGCACTCACTCAGACAAATATATTATTATGAGTAAACATTTCCACCTTGTAATATTCCTGCAATAGCGTAAATTTCAGCATACAATCCCAATCGAACTAAAAACTACGAGCACTCGAGCGTGAATGCATGCAATGCAATAACCAACGGTCATTAAAGGAAAGTCAAATCCATCATATTTTATTTGATGTGAAACGGTATCACGCAAACTCACTTAAAAACTAAAATTATTATTCCATACCATATTAAGATAGGAAAATAGCTATTTTCAACATATTTCAAGATAGTACAAATATTATATTATTTTTACAAATCAGGGAAGTATCCACAGCTTTATTGACAATGAATATTTTTAGACCGTATTTAATATATCGGAGAATGGTATCATAATGAATATTTTTTAGGAAAAAACTTACTCCATAGCGAGGTTAAGGAGAGCGAGGTTTAGGAAAAAGCTTACCCCATCATCCTTGATCATCGCCACATTCGTACACAGTACCTAACGGTAGGAACCAAAACGCCATGCCTTAGGGAAGGAACCAAAGCAGTAATCATAAAAATTTTCGTCCATTCAAATAAATGGTTCCATAGTCTCCTTTCACTCCACACTCACTCGAGATTGATACATCTTCCATAACGGGATCACGATGATGAATGCCTATAATACCATCTTCCGCCGACGTGACACACCGCAATTTACCCATGATCACCGCATCGCGACCGAGGATGCATGAGATCACGTTATTAGCTCCGATAAAACGGCGGAACTGCCCAAACTGTGCCTGGTCCCCGCATACAGCGGCGGAACCCGTATCTCGACGCTCGTTTCGGCACACAGCTATGGGACATCCTTGTGAATCCACGGAACGCAGCGAGCGGTAACGTCTGATGCGTGAAATGGAACGAATTTAACTGGGTTGCGAAATGTCGAGGGGTTAGGGAAGGTGGTTGGTTTTACGAGCGTGCGTGCTCCAAGTGGGACAAGAGGATTCGGTGACAATCTGGCGCAGGTGACGCTTCCGAAAACCGTATCCGCAAACATAGCGTTTTTCACAGGACCAGCGACGGCATATGGCCTGGCAATGGCTTGCAATACTCTTTTCAGGTGTCGCAGCACTCTCTGGAGGAACCGGATTAAGGGTGACAAGGGTGACCAGCAGGCCGATACCCATGCTGTTTCCTAAAAGTGGGCTCCATTACCCAAAGGGAAAAGGTAGGAGGAACTGCACGCGCGTGCTTGTGAAATCCATACCTATGTTTCGTGTGGAATCAATCGCACAGATACAATCACAGCTGTGGTTAGGTTCGTTCACTCACAACCGAAATCAGACATTTTTTTAGAATTTATTAGAGCGATAGGTTTTAACGAAACCCTGCGTAGGATTTCATCAAAATCTATATCTCTACCAAACCTACGTCTCTATTGAAATCCTGCGTGGAGTTTCGTCAAAACTTATCTGTCGTGCGTAAATATCCAGTGAAAAACTTTTGGGAAAGACATTTTATGACCAAAGAAAAATTCCTCCTCATTCAGCCATTCCCGAGTAATTTTAGAATTAAACTACGCGAACGATGACACCCTTTTGTCATAAGTGGACGACGTCATAATATTTTCGGCTCATGAACTCGTTCTGGGATTTTAGAAGCTTCATTATGGGAATGAATCGCTCACAATAGTGTAGTCAACAATGAACCGCGCGAAACTCAGCCTCAAGGATGAAATGTTGCCGAGAATCGGTGACCCGATTATTACCCCCCATAGTTCGAAAAGTAGGGAACAAAATAAAAACAGCGAAAATAGGGGCATCATCATCCTTCAAAGTCTATCACCATGGGCAGTTTAAAAAAAAATTATGAAAGAGCTCATTACCCAAAGGATTATGGGAGAGGAAACTGCACACGACCATGCGAAATGTTTACCTACGTGTCGTGACGACTAAATCAAAGGGTACATGACATGACAGTTGTGGTATCCTCTCAATTAATGCGTCACTTGACCAACAAACGAAGGAGAACTAAGATCACAGACATGAGGAATAAATCCAACAGCGATGGGGCATTGGCTTGTAACATTAACACTCTAGTCTCCATCGTGCCAAAGCTTTCTGGAAAATTTAAAATTTTATAATAGCGGAGGTATAAGAATACCTGATATTCAGCACGCTTGCCTCCATTTCCCTTTTTGCATACTACATATTGAGTATGCCTCTCAACTCTCCATTCGTAAATTCCGATTGGTATAAGGGTAATGAAATGAAAAAAAAACGTTGAATTAAATCTTGAAAATATGGAACATTTTGGATAATTATACTAGTAAAAATCCTGCATTTTTGAATATATTTTTGAATTCTCTCACTCTCAAGCCTATTGAAGACTATTGAAAATCACCCCTATCATTCTCCTATATACACTCCCTGAAAAACAAAGAATAACAACATGCATGTAAGTCAATCAAAACGGGAGCACAGTAATTTATAGCAAACTAAAACATTTCATCCCACGCACAGAGAAAAAAAAACAAGAACACACTCAGGAGAGTCCGAACTAGAGGGTACAAAAAAAAGGATGTAGAGCGAATCAAAACAAATAAACGTAACCGGTAGCTCGCAATTACGCACCTAGATCAGGTGACTTATGAGGGGATGTTGAGTCGACAAGGCGTAAACATAAATTCAACACGTGGGTACCATAGTAATGACCACGCCTCGATAATCACGACGACGGGCAAACCCTTGAGGGAAAACAGGATGGATATTGAATGGATGCCGAGCGATAGGGTGAAGAGGTGCGTGGAGAAAAGCTATGAGATGCTTTGTTGCGTGAAGAGAGAGGAGAAATAAGATAGAGGGTGGAGGAATAAATCTAGTCTGGGCCTGTCCCCACACCACTCGACTCCTTTCTTCTGGAAAGCAAGTTAAATTGGAAGCGAGGAGTGAGGGAGAGGGTGTGTGAGAATGTTGGTGTGAGGAAAAAAAAGGAGAGGCCGAGGGAAGGGGGAGTAAGCAAGAGGGTTCACTGGGGAGGGTGGGGAAGTCACGTGACGCGCCCCGCCCCTCTCCCTCTCGAGACGCGAGATAAGTGGGGAGCGGCATCGTTTAGCTCTACGTGAGCTAAGTAAAAGGAGGGATTGAACGGCATTAACGGAGGGAAAGAAGGCGAGGCCAAGACCCAGGCCGGAGAAGAGAGGCGAAGATGTGGCGGGTGAGACAGCTTGTCCCTTAAAGCTCCTTTTTCTTGGCCTAATTGTAGTTTAAAGCTAATTAAAATATTGTTTTACGTGTAGATTTGCATTTGAATTCACAATAAAATGTGAACGAAAGTTTATAAGTTCACTCCGCGTAACTCCGATCAAAATATGCTAATCGTTGTATTCAAGTCTACCTGAGGTGTTATTTAAATCGTAAATACTACTTATATCATTGATTAAGCAAAAATTCCAAGTACAGCAGGCATTTAATAAGATAACAGTTAACATTTTCGACGGCATAGTTGAAATCATCGTGCTGAAATGCAGGACTGTGAATCCATCATTAAACTTCCTTAAAAAAATACATTGATACGTATTGATATAGTGCGCAAATTTTCACTTCACTGATTGTAGTTATTTAATATATTTTACAGTTGCATTCGCAATTGCCACCAACATGTTGAATTGAAAGTCCAGTGTAATACAATCCATATGAATTTCACCGGATTTCACAAAAAAATAGTCACACGGAGAGATTAGAAACAACTAATTCAACTACTTAAATCCTGTGTGATACATGATATCTTTTCCAATTTTCAAATATTTCATTAAACAATTATTTCTTAAATATTCCAAAAATTTGACCATAAAATAAAATTTCAAAAAGAGTTTATCGCTTGAATTTAACAGACCGATTGTTATTATTATCATTGACTCAAAAGTTTTCGATGAAACACAAGGTTTCGAGCCCAAGTAACAATGAAAAATTGAAAATGCGAACTTCGTTCGTAAAAGGCAAACCTAACCCTGGTCCATAGGAATACGCCCTGAATGACGTAAAGATGGCGGTCATAACATTTCCGAGTCAACGCGAGGAAACGAATAAAGTCAACTCTTTGCAGAGAGTTGTCGTGGACACCACATCCAATCATCAACCAAGATATCGTATAGCCCACAAATTTTATTTTAACAAGATTTATTATTTTAATTGATTAATGTAATTAATAGTAGCAGGCAAATTTGGTGGAAATCCTTTATCGCAGGAGTTGAAGGAGCAAATAATCAAAGGAAAAGTTTTATTCCCCTAACTCTTACATTATTATAACAGCTTACTACAGTTACTTACTTACGTAGTCCACGTAATTACTCTTTCCTTAAGGCTGCTACACACGGATAATGATCATGCGAATGATCATGCCATCATTCACGGGATCATGGGATCAAAATAGAACATTTTCTAATTTTCATTAAATGATCATACGCATGATGGTTCATTCGCGAATTTTTCCGTTTTATATTGCGAATGATTTCATTCGTATGATCATTCACCGTGTATAGCTGCCTTTGGCAATTACTTGTATATACTGGCATGAAAAAAAAAACTGAAGAGAAGCTTAAGTGTAAGAAGCACTTGTGGTAAGCTGTTATAGTAAAATTTGTGGTCAATACGATATCTTCGTTGATCATGAGAAATAGAACGATTATGTGTTTTTACAAACCCAGCACCACAAAATCGGGTGAAGGAGAGTCATTATGCACGCCTCAATGCGTGCGTTTTTATTCGCTCCACCGGTAACGATTCACACCTTCAAGCCTTGTGACCCACCTGAAAGTTACGCTCTAGCGACCGTAGTTCACGTAATTCCTCTGTCCTTAGCAATTACTTGAGTTTACTCGCATGAAATGAAAGAAGCTTAAGTCTATTAAACAAGCCTGAGCAAAGGGGTGATCGTCTTTCACCAGTGCATCCTCTACTTAATTTTAGAGCAATGGATATCCTCCTTCATGAGCCTTCGAGTCTATCGGTAAGAGCCTGGGTGAGTTTGCCCTTTGTACCTCGCCCAAGCCTCTCCAATGCACACGCCTTATAGTGGTAAGGTAAAGAGGTCTAAAGTGCAGTATACAAGGAAACGAAGAGTATGAAAAACTTCCTTACAGGCAATGAGGTTGGTTACATTATTACTTTAGGTATCCCTTTACTTTACTTACTTTTTGTCCACTAATTAAGAGTATGAATGACTATAAACAGTAAATGGCCACTCAACCCATTATAACCAAATGTTACCTCGAAGTAACATCAAAAATACATATTAAACATTCACAGCTCTATTCAGGAAAGATTTAAACTACGTGTTCTATGATTGAGTCGAAATTTTTCATTTATTTATTTCTCCCCGAAGCAGCTCTGGATTAGAAAGAATTCATGCCTATGAATGCAAATTTCATGGCCATGGAAATCACTAACGTTCGAGAATGGATAAAATATATGACTTATTCATAGAAAATAACGATGAAGTAGTTTATGATAATTACGAAGAAGAAACAATGACTCAGACCCCCTTTGAGGGGTATTTCACATCTTTGTTTTTTAAATATTTCAAATATTATTTGTATTATGAGAAATTGAAATTATAATTAATAATTAAGCTCAATAGACCACTCGCTGCTAACTTTTCAGGCCCTTAGGAAAACTCCAATATTGATAGTCCTTCCATACGCTCGTGGACAATTTACCTGTTGGATTGAAGGTAACTCTCAATTTAGCAAAAATGGGAGGTTGGAGTAGGATGTAAAAAAAATCGAAGTAGACTAGAACCCTTTCTTGTGTCGTCAGATGTCAATCGAATTTCAACGACCTATTGGAAGGTGATCCAGAAGTTCTCGTATTCTTTTAATAAATAAAAACCAAATATGTTATAATAATACCAGTTTTTCAAAACCTTAGGAATGCTAATACACTTTGAATTCGAGATAAAATGACAGATATTATTTTCCTGCATTTAATCAGAAAAAGTGAATTACCAGTACCCAAAAATTTTCCACATATAGTAATATCACCTTCTTTCCGTAGGATATCTGCAACCATATCATCTATAACATGCTCTCATCGTCACTCCACGGCGCGGAAATAACGCTTTGATACATTAAAAGCTTTTGCTTTGATATATTAACACTATTTTATACTCGCTGTCAACAACGGCAGCAGAGAGGCCCCCATCATTCAAGTAATGGAAGGCAACACCGAGCAAAGACCAAACTTATCACATCAAAAAGCGACTAGAAATAAGGTTTAATTGAACACCACCATGATTCACAGGCACGTCGCGCTTAATGGAGATTTACAACCTCTTGCAGCAGGCTGTAGAGTAATTAAACCTAGGCAGCATAAAGGGGAATATTTTCCCTACTTCAAGCAAGTTAATTGCATGGAGCACGTCGCGGCGTGGAGGAGTTCGTGGGAGAAAAAAGTATTACCACCGCAACCATGTCAATTCCATTAACAGCCTAGCGACAGCGATTGCCATTACGATTGGGGAAGTGAAGCCGTATTGAGTCTATAGGGCGTGAATTTTCTCAGCGGGATTTCATTCTTTAAAGGGGACTTTTCCACAGAGGGAATGAGAAATATTCTACAAAATCATGAGGTAAGAAAAAAACAATGAATTTCAGTTTTCAACCATCGGAAGTGATTCATTATACACGTATACAGACTGTCCCACAGGTCGTGTGTCATTTTTGACCTCTAATTTTAGTAACTTAGCATCGATCAATATTCATGAAAATTGACATACTTACGGGGAAAAATCCTAAGTTTTGTGGAGTGTGAGAAATATTTTACAATTTTGACCTTTTGACCTCATAATGTGGGTCCAAATCAAATATTTGAATTTGCCTTACGGGTTTCAACGTTAAAAAAATCGAGATGGAAAAAAGTCTGAATTTCATTGACGTAGATGTCAATTCTAAAGTTTTCGGACACAATAAAACCGAAAATAACACTTTTATTTACGAAAATTTAACCGTTGACCCAGTAAGGCCATAGTCAAGGTCATGAGGGTGGCAAAAAGAATGGCATACCAACAAAGGTGTCGATCCATAGGTTTCAAAGGGTGCCCAAGTCATTGGTATTGTCCAAATACCCGTATTATCCACTAATTGACCTCCAAGGTTAATACGGAGGTCAAAGGTCACAAAGGTGAACATTGGGCAGCAATGCATCGTGTCGAACCACAGGTTTTAAAGGGTGCCAAAGTGTATATTTCACAATAAGACCCTTTCGATTTAACTTCGCGAATTAAGCTGTTTGAATAGGAATTGTGCGGCACTGAATAGGGTTGCGGAGTTACAATGTAAAAATTACCCCTCTCAAAATTAAAATGTTGATAACTCCTGCCAATCCTGAAGCACTCAAAATTTAATTACTTATATAAATTATGTATGGCGGTCACTAAATTCGTGCCAAAATTGAGGCTGTGGAAAATCAGCAGCTCTGTCCAACATACAAATTGTGAAACAATTACAGGAAGAGTTGAGGGAAGTTATCACTGTTTTATGAGTGGAATACCTTCTTAAGACGTTTGCGTGAAAATTATATACATTAATAAAGAATAGAGAAGCAGGACAGAGAGGTATCACTATTCCATTGGCGTATTGCAGGTAACACTCTTACGTTCGAAAAAATATAAATAATTCCAGGCGATATCTACTGATATTATACTTATCTATGCATAAAAATAAATAATTTCAAATTCAACACATTTCCATCAGAATCATCAGATTATCAAAACATTTTGAGCTTGGCTACCATTTGTATCAGAAACAATAAGTTATTCAATATTATACTTGATACTTTGCTGTGAAATCATTTGTATTTTATCTATTTTATGATTTATGTAGTATTTCTTCATGCCGCATGAGTGATATTTCAAAAGATTATATATTTCGATGGGACATTGTCGTCAAGATTATTCTACATACTATACCTAATTTATTTCTTCCTTGAATTCAACCCTAGCTTCATTTTCACTGTCCTTACACGCCTAGAAACTAGATATACAATTTTCATAGTCATCCTGAATTTCGTTAATTCTGGCTGCCAGTATGGAACCCCTGTATCATAGCAATGAAAGAGAATCGAGGTTGCACTTCGTGATCACTCCAATGTAACATCTGAAATTTTCGGACTTGCTAGACAATTCAGCAACATTACTACAGGCTGTTTGATAACAAGTATTTTTGTTAGTTTATTTTCTTGTACTTATGTTCCCGCTGGAATACATTTTTTGTAGGATAAATGAATGATAAGACTTCAACTCAGATCGATTAACACCTCATTTAATGGGATATTATTTTTCCCAGACTATTACATGTTCGAGGCAAAGAATTTACGTATATGAAAGATGAGAAAAAATCTCCACTAGACTTTTACAAGCAAACATTATGTTTTAGATTTTTTTCATGCCGCTTGGCATTGCATGACTTTTTCAGAATATTTCCAGTTATTCCCGGTAAATGCTGATTCAGTTATCTCTCCGCAAATACTACAAGAGACTCCCATTCTGGAAGCCGATGCGATGAGTGAGGGAGCAACCTTCAGTATGGAAATGTTCCATTCCCGCGAACTGGGAGACTAGACCTAAGTAGGCATTACTGAAACCTCGTTTCCCTGGGCACATTGCTATGGGATGAAATGAGCTCGTTTGATGCGCCCAATGAGCGTGGATTAATTAGTTTCGACGCAAACCGCATCCTGGGCTCAAAACTCGAGATAGGATCGGTGTTAGTTGCCCAGGGAAAAATAAGCGTGGTTGCCCGCTTAGTCCATCTCCTACCCTAACACGAATACACTTACTTTCGGAACCCATGTTGACAACACGGCGAGGACATTGCCAAATTTTTGTTGCATGGATTAAGCATGAACAGAAGAATCAACAACTGCATAGATGAAATGAATTCCACTAATTCCAAGAAAGGCGAATTTTTGATGAAAGGTATTGGATTAAAATTGATCCATCATATGCAACCACATACATAAAATGAGATACCGACTTCATCTGAGATGTTTTCAGGCTCGATTTTGTAAAAGTTCGATACATCCATAATAAAAGAACACAAATGGTAATTTCCCTTGAAAGTGACACAATGTGTTGAAACCATGGTCGGTTGTTGAGTTTTGAATTAAAAGTGTGGAAATTACCATTTGTGTTATTTTATCATGGATATACCGACTTCATCATGAGGCAACACCTACGTAGCCGCATCTCCGGCTTTCTTTGACGCAGAACGTATGTTTAAGTTTTCACTTCATGCGTCAAGTAAAGGCTCCATTACTCCTGCTGATTTTTTTTCCATTTCAATATTATTTTGCGATTATTTTATTGGTTCCATACGGATACTCATGGGGTTAAAAAAGGGAAAAGATTGATTGAAAAGAGTGGATTACAGCCAGCTCAAAATTCATTCCATACAATGTATACATATATCTTGCGAAAACACTTATTAATCAATTTTCATTGCACGTAATCAAAATGTCAACCAATTTAATTGCAAATGCAGCAGTTTAGAATCCCATTTATGCACCTCGGATAGTACTGGAAAGTACCTCGATACATAAGAACACTAATTGAAAGAGAAAAGGAAAACAAGACGTGATATTTTGCTATAGCAAGGTGCGTATGTTAATACTTCCCTTGAATGTAAACTGGCTTATAATTAGTGACAGATACTGGCAATCGCAGAATTCCTACGGAGCAATTAAAGAATCGCACAATATTAACGTAATGGAAAAAATCAGAGTAATAGAGCCTTTGCTTGATTCAAAAAGTGAAAATAATTTTCTGGGTCAAAGAAAGTCGAGAATGTAATTCCTAATCATATTTACTTTAGTCTTTGATCAAACCACACAGAAATACGCAATAATTAACGAGTATTCTGCGTTTATTTCGAGATAGCGGTGTTAAGGATGATATCAATGACCCAAGTAAATTAAGGTTTAGTTTTGAATTCTAAATCATATCCCTTGTTGACCAGCACTATCGCTGAATGTAATTAGTCGTACTTTCATATTTACAGTCCTCTTTTATTATTCAAATTTGAATTGCATAAAACATTTTTCTCCGGAAATAGATGGGAAATAATATCGCAATTTTTCCACACTACCTACAGCAAACGGCCGGGGTTTTTTTAGTTTAAAAAAGGTTGTTTCCGGTGTTATATGAGTCAATAAAAAATCTAAATAAATATTTGAGGGTAATTCACACACAAAGTTACACAAAAATTGCAAGCAGTGACGCATAAAACTTATAATTTTAAAATAATCACTAATCAAACCTTTAAATAGGCATGTCACCCGTAATGTAGACTTTTTGTTAAAAAATAACAGGATGTAAATTTCCATTATAACGGGGAGGTTTTTTGAGTTAACGGTATCTGAATGATCTTAGCAATACCAAAACTGGAACACGAAAAAGCATGTAAAATATTCATGGAGTTAAAAAAAAGAGAAAACATTTAATGAAACGATTGAAATGCAGCCAGCTTAAAATTCATGCCACGCTATGTATAATACATCTTGGAGGAATACTAATGAATACATTTCGTTTACACGAATCAAAAATTCATTTTCGAGAAAACTTCCTAGAAATGAGTATGTTTCGCTAAATAATGACTGTTGCCTGTGAGACGAGATGACATTCTATAAAAGACCACAACTTGCAGAACGTGAGATGAAAAACAAAAGTGGAAGCGTGGAAAATGCATAAAATACCAAGGACCACCGCTGATCTCAAAAGAGACAAAACAAAAAAATCCTATCCTTTAATAAAAACCTACATATTACGTGCAACTAGACCCGCGGATCGAATGAGGAGTGGAGATAGATCATCTTCCTAGAAATAGGAGAAACATGTAAAAAGAAATATAACGAAATCCTAGTCTTATTTCGCCATCTGGAAGGGAAAAAAGCTTTCCTGGATGAGGGAGCTGAGTATCCTAACCGCTATAAATAATGG
Organism: Ischnura elegans; assembly: GCF_921293095.1. Taxonomy (NCBI): domain Eukaryota; kingdom Metazoa; phylum Arthropoda; class Insecta; order Odonata; family Coenagrionidae; genus Ischnura; species Ischnura elegans. The sequence continues at coordinate 91,877,498 of NC_060248.1, forward strand.
GAGCTTATATATCCTTTTGAAACTCCTCAACTGGTGCCTTGGACAAAATTAATGATCACCGTAGAGTAAGACCACGCAGGAAAAAGCCATAGCCCAAAGTATCATTCCCATACAATTGTTCAGCTTGGCGCATCATATGTTCTGCTCATTCGTCTTCAGTTTACAAGGAAACGTCTGTGACATATAATTTAGTCTAACCTTGGGTTAATCAGCATATGATGCTGTCCAAAGAGGACGAACTCTGCTTTTACTAATATAATAGGAAATATGTTCCTAGAAAAAAAGTAATGAGCTTAGTTGCAAACGCACATAAACTTTTAAATGAGTACAAGATATTCTTGGGATAATTTTCTCTCCAATCAGGAAATAAATTGGTGAACTATTTTACTTATAATTTTTATTATATCGCTGTTATGGAATAATAAGCAAAGGAAGATAAGAAATTATCCTGTTTATAACAAGGCATAGATGAGTAAAATAAATTTTAATTACTTAAATAACCATACCCAGAAGCAAAACTATGAGTTTTTATGTAGGTGCAGAAGGAAAACCAACGGCATGTAGTTCTTTCTTGAAAAAGGGGAATTTAATATTTTAGCTTTTATCAGTTTCGTTTCAAAGATCTAATTTTCACTTGGGTGAAGAATTATCACAGCATTTCTATAACCAATAGTGAATGCCTTTAAGTTTTCCCCATTTATGAGCGAGAGAAACACCTACAGTTTATGGTGGGACTTATGTACGAGCGACTTGTTTGGTAACCGATAATTGAAACCAAATTAAGTGTCTCGTTATTCTTCTGACACTATCGCAACATATACACTAGATCGAAAGATAACGGTAGACCATAAGGCATTGAAGGTCGTGGTGAAAAATAATCCAAGGTAGAAAATAAATATTTCGGCGAGTATGTTTTACTCGGAATAGGTGGGGACTGGTATTTTTTGATACATCCAAAGATATATCTTAATACGCATTTACATTCAACAGATCACGTAGAAGAATTGGCAGAATAAGTGCTCTTGATATATATAATTACTTCAATTAGTCTAATTTCCGGTAAAGTTTTCATTGCTGAAGGAACTCTTTCATTGGGCCTAGAAATTAATTTTAAAAATTAGGAAAAACATTTATTTCTGGCATTCAAAAACAAATTATTAAGGGGTCGAGGGCTATACGATTGTTGATTTTTACTTTCCTCACATGCCGTTGACATCTATCTACCTGGGAAAAGTGTAAGTAAAATAGTTAATTAAAAGTAAAAGCTAATTAAAAGTTCAATTTTACTCATATTTAAGATAAATTTCAATGAAATTAATTAAACACAGCCAGTAATCCGGCATACTCAGTGAAAAACGTTAAACAGACTTTATTTAAGCTTTCTAAAAGTTCAAATAACAAGCAATCCGAACAAATAAATGCAGATTCTTGCGAGGCAAATTTTCCGAGAATTTTAAGCTCCAGGCAAATTATATAAATACCTATGACACTTCAAAGTAGCCAAGATAAAGCAATGGAATTCGCAGGATTACTTCCGCGAGAGATGTTTCAAAGGAAACATATTCCACAAAGTCAGCGACTATTAAATTTTCATTTTATTCCCGTACGCCAGCAATCTCGACCATATTTCTGCATCCTCTTAATTAGGCATTTAACGTGGATGAGTCCACTAATGAATTCCAATCCACTTACACTTTAGCTCCACAATACAAAAGATAGCCAATTGAATTGTGTGCTCTATAAAATTCCTACAAGCCCACAAAGTTTTCATCATTAAAAACTCGCGTTTCACATTCCATCAAAGAGAGGAATTTTAAAATCCCTCTATTGATCATTAAATGGATATAAATTAGAGCAACATATTTCCCGCTCACGGCGATATTCCATTTTTACATAAATAAATCTACTTACAAGTGATAGAAGCCGTTTTATGACTGAATCCCCAATAATTTCTATTCAAGGAAAATTGCAAACGAATACCAAAACACTTCAAATAATTTATTTCTTTAAGTTTCAAAGGGATGACTTGCGTCTAACTAAAATTTTCCAAGTTACATAGTCATTCATAACAGAGAATGAGCAATTATCTTACAAAAAAGGGATAATCATGACCAACCGTGGCTACAGTCTACTTACGCCTCAGGCAATCCTTCATACGAGTAATTCCATTACCTTGTCACGGATGATATCCGACGCTACGTCAAATGTTACATTGTAACTGACGCGCATAGCATTTAACGAACCAACTTCCTCTTGGACCCATTAGCAAAAAAAAAGAATGTAAAATCTAGTTTTCTTATAAAAATCATAACAATCAAATATATAGGTTAAACTACCCAGTTATTGGCACTTTAAGGGCCTTGACGAAGAAAATTAACTCTTGTGACCGTTGTATCACAACTTCAGTTTATTTATATTTTGCTTTAAATCTGATAGACATGTTGCTTTAGTTTCCCCATACGAGCGAACTATGTTTTACATACAACTATTTTCTTAAAAAAATTGTTCAAAAAAGTCCAATAATCCCTGTTATTGGCACCCTTAATCCAGTTATTGGCACACTATTTTCCAGTTATTGGCACACCAGATTTTCATACACTGCTTGGCACATTTTCTTTTAAGTTATAATATGTTAAAAATAAATATATTAAAATAAAATTAATAAATATTCATTAATATATTAAAATATAGCCTTTTTCAGCCACTGAATCGATCATTATCTTACCTGTAAGTATATTAATACAGTGAGAGGTGGTAATATACAATTAAATGAAAATCCAATGATGTAGCTTTAAAATTTTACGTTTTAATGATTTTACGCTCAAAACTAATTATTTTTTGACTGAAACAGTAAAACTTTATATGTTTATTATGTATTTAGGTCAATATTTGCTTTGTCTCTTCAAAATATCTATAGATAACTTTGGGAAAGGCTGTCCTCTGGAAACTCATAGCATTCATGAAAAACAAATAGATTAAAGTCGGTATCATCTGAAAGATGCATTCGGAGTGTTTTTGGAACTCAATTTAGGTGATACAACTTCTTGCAACTGCTGCATCCAATTCCTACCTTCTTTTGCCCCACAGTGCGGTTACATATGAAGTAAATAATAAATCATAGCAACCAAAGGAGGTGTTAACAAAAGGTCACTAGAAGCTTAAAAAGAACAGCGCATAATTGGAAAAGAATTTGCATCGGAGTAATGAGAAAAGAATGCATTCAACGATTTAGGAGCGAAGTGGCACCATTTTTCAGCAGGGGCTGAGTGTGCAAGCCTTGCGATTCGAAGCAGTGACACGTGTACCTCATAACACCAGAGGGTAAGTTTACTAGAAATTAGTATGCAGGTTATGATCGGAACTTCTTTTCGGTGAGGTGTTTAATATGAAATTGGAAGAGGGCCGAAGAGAAATTAGCTGAGCAAGAAGTCACGGCCGTAAAAAGTTTCACACCAACCCTATTAGGCGACCTGTAGGAGGAAGAGTTTAAAGCAGAGATATCCCATGCCAACTTAAAGAGGACATGAAGGTGTTCGCGAAATTTCAAGTCTTGAAAAAAAGGGATGGAACTAAAAAATAAGGCACGCTTTTTAATCATATTTACAAGGCTTAGCTTTGAAGATAGCTATGAGTCGGATCAAAAGGTTATTAAAAATCTGAAATGACTTGAAGTTTACAGAAAACTTATTAAAGCCATGTGATAAGCAGTTTAATTGCTGGAAAAAAACCCATTAGCGAGTGAATTGAGTCTGAAATCCAGAATTAAAGCACATTTCTCTCCAACTACTTTTGAGAGATTTTGCGACCCATTTGTAAAAGCGTGCACAATGTAAATTCATGTGGGAAGCAAGGAATATGGATGAAAAGGCATCAAAAATCAATATAATGACTCAATGCATCTCAAAAAGAGCTAACTTTCAGCATAAAGACGATGAAACTTGAAATTTAATAGCATTATTTAGCTATCCAATTCCTCATATAGCAAAACATATTTTTTTCATCTTTTCCGTGAAATTAGGTATGTTCTTTGATATTGTTATAGCGATTTCAAGGTAAGGGCGTAGCAAAGTTCTAACTTGAGTAAGTTGCACTTCTAACCACGGAATTTATGGCACATTAAATAAGCTTTTTTGAGATGAACAATTTGGGGAAAATAACATCTTACGATTTTTAGCGGAATCTGAAAGATCTCGTCCGAAGCGGCGTGGAATACGACGGATTTCTATATAATCTGCTTAAAATCTTTAGAATTGATACATTATACGCACACACGACTCAAAGATATGATAAAATAACACTAGACGTGCATGAATAAAGTTAAACGTTGTATATATTTCAAGTGAGGAAATGAAAGGTTGAATAAACTTGCCTTGAGCTCGCCTTTAAGTTGCCATCCCCAAGTTCCTTTTACCTTTCCATTTCAGTCATGTGACTCTTTATGCGCATACGCAGATTATCCTAATTGAAAGGAGAAGGAATGCATTCCAGTTTCAATTTAATCGATAAAAAATGATTGTCTAAGCTTGACTTCTACAACTCCGTCAATTGACATGTATAGAAAGGAACGTGTGAATAATTACTAAGCATCAATGTTTTCTCACGTTACAGGCTAAATATGCTCAATTTATTGATTTATATCCTTTTCTTGCAATCGTATCATGGTTCTATTCGATTCACGCTGAAGGGCATTCGCAGTTTTGCTATTAATCCTACTTCACATTCGCCATGCGGGTCACTCAAATCTGAAATCACTAATCAATAGTATGATTTGGTAGGTGTAAGGAATACCAATAAGGTGGGACTAAAAATATCTCCCTCATTCAGCCATTCTCACGTAGGGGAGGGTGGTGTGCCTAGATTATTGTGTACCTAGGAACACTTGAAACCAAGGTTGAAGGACAGGTCATGTGACGCTCCCATAGTGCATTTCCGTTTGACCATCTTTGTTCCCGCCTGTCTGTTGTTTACATGGTGTTTGCATGGGGCATGTGAATTAATTTCAAAAAATTGTGTGCTGTAGTGGGTTGGAAATTTTTTCAGAGTCGAACCGAGGTCCTCAATGTCAAAAACCGAGCGTATTTGCAAGTATACTATAATATTCTATGACCGTGAAAAATGTCATGTATCTGACTTCTTAGATGAGGAAGTAAGGCGTGGTTCCTTGGAACCCATTCACCCGGATCGCTGTAGTGTGAAATTTATTTTTCCTGTGAGTTGACAATTTTTCTAGAGTCGAACCGAGGGCCGTAGACTCAAAATCCAGACGTATCATAAATTTTCATTTTATTAACTATGTAAAACCAAAATTTCACTTCGATGCATTGATTACCTTGCGAGAAAAGAGTGTTTCTTTTTACCTAAGTCTTCCATTTAAATGCACTTAAAATTTGAATTCCCGCCGCGCTAGAGACTCAAGATGGTGGATTACATTGGTCAAGTGCGTGACACGACCTGTGCTTTACCGACCCTGCTTGAAACTATAGGGAAGTGCTGCGACCTAGGGACTTTAAAGTAAGCTAATGCGTGAAAGAAGCACTAGAGTGTAGCATAGGTCAATTTGAGTTTATTTTGGTTATGTTTACAAAGAAGATGCTGGTTTGAAGTTTTTGACGCTGAAAAGTGAATATTTTTAGTTGCATATCGAAGTCATTCATTAAAAATCGATCAGACCAGCAGTGATCAACGTAGCACAGGTGAAATCGGCAAATGGTGAGTAGTATTTGCTACTTATTCGGTATTTTAGATGTAATATTAACCTGAAAAATCAGTCGGCATTTAAAATGGGTACCTGTTGTACCTAAACACAATTACATGATTTACCTACCTAGGAACATGTTTTATACGAGATAAATGTAAAATATATAGTCAAGTATACACATCTTAAAAAACTTAAGAATTATGTGAAGTAATCCTGATGGATTGAATTGCTGCTATTATACTGAATCGTCAGAAAATATATTTTGCTTTGTTGAAAAAGTGTTCCGTGGTCCTAACAACACTCTCCCCTATGTTAAAAATTAAAAAAAACACGACAGTTACAGCCCTCTTTCATGAGACGAGAATGCATGCTTTGTGACGTCATTCGAGTTATATTCAATGGCTCAGGGTGAACCACTCATTGAGGGGAAGAATCGTTCACAGCAGAGTGAACAAAAACGAACTATACTGGGCCCATGAACAAGGCTTAGGAACAGCTGCGGTGCGGTGACCCGTTTGGCATGAGGGCATCACGTCATCAACTTATCTGCGAAAGTTTTAAGGACGTGGATTTTTCGCCGCAAATAGATCCAGAAGTAGGTGCAGGGGAATATCTTGTTCTCTCTAAGACCGCTGACTTATCGCAAAAAGTTCGAAATATTGTAGACGGAGCGATTGAACAGAAAATAATGGACCCGCTACTAATAAAACTCTATCATAATTGACAATAAATGATCGTTAGCGAACGATCCCATGGACATATACGTCGATATTGCATTACAAAATTGGGAAAAACATAAATATTACTCGTGCATTGGGGCAAAGAAATTACCCTTGAAAGGCACCACGCATAAAATATTTGACCTGACAACAGTATTTGTCTTACTTGGGCAACTATTTCACCCTTGGTCAACAGAAATCACGTCGAAACATTATAATTAGCGCTGCGTAGCTCTGAAACATGACACTTACAGCTGCACAGTCACGGTGCAATTTTGAAACATAAAAGCGGCGGCTCTCGCCTTTCCCAAAGGTTTTCCTGAATTAAGGTGGGTACTTTGCTTCAAAATAACACATTATTCGTGGTCTTAATTACAATCTCCGCCACTCTGGGAGCCAGCTTTAAATGAAGTTAATTTGAAACTGGGCGCCGAGCAAAATATTCCACACAAAGAGCTGGGAATAGTAAAATAATGCGGAAAAAATTACGTTTGAATGCCCTTAATTGCATTAAATTATTCTCTACATGAAAAAAATGTGGCAAAAAACGAGGGCTACGTGTTTTCGTTGAATGTCTCCCTTTCACGAGTACAATTCGATTCTAAGTAAACATTTACGGCATAAAAATAAGTCCTGTTTGCGGAAAAAATAAAAAGCCTTAGTAGTATTGGACAGCATAAGCCAATACTGATACAATTATCAATACTCTACCACGAAAACCGTTTCTAATCAGTACCTAAATATACAAGAGATATAATTTTAATCTGATCATTCGGGGTTTTATCCATGAGTACGACAGGCAATCTCGCCACAACAATCCTCAAAAAAGCTCACAATATAATTGTAGGTTTCAAATAGGTATTTGATATTTTCAGCCACCCACACTAATCTTGGTTACACTTAAAAAAAACGAGTGTACTTCAATCCAACTTCAAGCTACCTGATATCTTATCGTACAAAATATTGGCCATTAATTATACTTTAATGGCTCTCAAGCTAACGCCGTGGAAACTCTTGCTCATCGTTAAATAAAGAGAGTAAACGTAATGTATCTATTGATATAAAGGTAACCATTGAAAGTTACCAATCGGGCCTTTAGTAAAAAAAAAATATATATGATCACTCCCTATACTCATAATAAATCGGAGTATACAGAGGCTATCAAATCCATTACGAAAAATTACCAAATAAAATTTTATGGCGACACTTAGTATGCCGCCCTTGATGTCCACTATTAGCGAGTCCTCCAGGATATAATGCAAGGGAATGGTACCCAGTACCTATTTCATTAATTGAATTTTACAGCTATTCGGGAGAGACAAAGCTTAAGACGGCTGCAGTTTAGTAGATCACCTGAAGGTAATACAAAATTAACTGAAACCGGTCGTGTTACATACATAAAGTATTCGTGGATAAGTCACTTTTGATTACTAATATATTTGAGTACATACATAAGGCCTGAAAAACTTTTCACAGCTACAGATAATACGAACTCGAGGGAGATTTTCCCATGGAAGACCGTTTTGCAAAGACACACAGAACAACGAATCTTACTTTGAGCCCACTTCTGAAGAAATTATTAGGTTTGTAATACACCGCACTAATTTCCGCAGTATAATATGAAGACGAAATATTTTCGCGAAGAACCATCGCAGAAATATATCGTTTTCAAAAGCAGAAAAATAAAAACATAATTCAGCCAATAAATTTCACCGTAGTGCTATGGGAAATATATATTTTCCGGTCACTGAATTAAAAAAAGGAACTATAATCATTAAGCTCAATATTGAAATTATATAAGCTGTTAATCCCACAGCAGGTAGAAAATAATTGTAGAAAATGATAAAAAATTCCTATTGAATGCCTTAAGCGGATATATGAATAATAATAAGCATGTTTCTCTCCCATAAAACTCTTATTATAAGTACCTGTATTAAGTATAGATGCATTCCCCAAAGGGTCTAGAAATTCTTTGTTTTATGAGAAAAAACATATAGTGCCAAAATAACCAAAACCTCAACAGATTATTTCAGACATTCAAGCAAAGAAAACTGGATCAACTGCGACGAAGATTAAAGACAAACATTGCATTCCTTCCCGCAGGCTTAGGTCGTATCAATTCTTACAATACTTATACCTATTAATTAGTTGCTTACCAACCTAATTAAAAAATAATATATCATTCTTTAAGAATACTATACCCTACTTATATTCCAAAGTGCATCCACAGGCATTGAGTAAAGACACCATGTTTGACAGTGGAATGGATATCGAAAACTATTTAAATAAAATATTTTTAAGTAAAACAAAACTCACGTTTACATGATACAATAGCAGCCGTCAATAGCATGATCGCATAGTCGGCTCCATAAAAAGATGCATACCTGTGAAAAAAGAGATTTAAAAAATTAATTTGTAAAATTCAAAAGCTCCACTTCACATGATAATTATATCCCTATGGAAATTTTATCTTACAATGTGACACACACTGCAACGCTATCACAATCGCTAAATTTCTTCAATTAAGCCAAATTACACTTTTGCGCCATTAAGTTCAGATAAACATCACAGGAAAGCAGAAGAAAGTAATCACTCACAATCTTGCACATTTTGAAGTTTTACCTTCCACACTATTTGAATGATCAAGGGATAAAGAATACGGCATAGGTTATAAAAAAAGAATAAGGTGATATTTAGGGTTGAAAATATGTTTCTGTAGATTTGAGCTTCCAACCAACAATGAAAAAATTTTAATAACAGGTAATTTTTGAATGATAAAAGTAAAAATATGGATTTTTTGACACAAAATTGCCTTTAATCTTTAACGCCACAGAAATTTGAAAATACAAGCTACTGCAGCAAGAGGAAACTAACACCATTGTATCCCGCTTAAAAATCAAACTAATGAAAATTCTAAGCAACCATATTAACCTTGGAAAACTGAAAAATTCTGGATAAACTGTAGGAGGAGAAATGAAATAATAGGCGATTCAACATTTAATTAGAGTTAAAGAATAATTTTCGTAATTTTTTACCAAGAGAGAGAAAAAACTACGGATACAGGGGTATGGTATTACTTATCAGGCGTCTCTGCTTCACCAGGTTGCTACGATTTATCGGGATTCAGCAGGATTTATCACCTCAAGCCCTCCAGAAAATAAAAAATCGAGTGTATAATTGAAGTGCTCAACTACTACGTATCATCAATTCATAGGTATATTTACCAGTTGATATAATGGAAAAAATTTAATAAAAAAAATAGGGCCTGATTCCAGAAATCGTATTTGGAATACTCTGCGTAGGGAGTTAAAATTGTTTATCTCTCAAATTCGATAAATTACTTCATCTGATGTTGCCTCAGTCGTATCAATCACCATGAATATTTCATATATTCCTAAAATACATATTCACTACCCATAGACATAAAAATAAATTCAATAAAATCGTTATTTCATGATAACAGAGGGTGATTCCCGAATTGCCCGACTCATAATTTCCCTTGAGAGCAAGACTATAGGTGTACGTTCATCCAGATCGCTCGATTTACCGGGTCAAAATCGTTCATCGTCTAAAAAGCAAATATTAGTGGGAAGCTTGATGTTTGCTAACTACATCACCGTATGATAGTAACACGGACCAAATTTAACAAGCAAATATCGTCTAGTCTAAAGCTCGTCGGGTCTAGCGTAAACATGGCAGCATTATGCGAAAAGATATATTTTAGCCTACACATACGCAACTTATGAGCTTAAGTACAATATTTGGCGGCAATTTTCATATCAAAGAAAAACACAAGCACATTGTTACCGAGAAATAGGCAACTTTACTTGGCGTCTCTGATGAAAAATGAAAAACTGCAGCACATGACTAAAAATTATTCGCAAAAATATCAAAACTCGTCTTAAAAGTCGTGATTCCATAAACAATTGTAAAGACGTTCACATTTTTTAGCTAAAAAAATTAAAGATGTACTGGAGAATCCGACACAAATGTATCCCAATCACTCGGTTGCAATTTTTTAGAAACCATGTCATCATCGCTATTATCTTACTGTGAGTCTCACGCTGACTTGCATTCCCACCATACTTACCTGTAGAGCAAGCAGATACCTAATGCCTTCCTCCCACCTCTCCCTGCATCCGGTGAGAAGAGCGGTGGGAACTGCAAGCTGGCTGATGCGTCGGTGGGAAGGAGACACGACGTGTGGAGTTGGTTGGTAGACGCCTTGTGGAATGGTTGTATCTTAACTCGAATAAAGAGGAGTTATGGAAAGGACTGGGAATTGGTTATTAATTCCTTAATTCCCTTCCTCGCGTTCCCTCTGCGACCTCCGGCGGACCCGAGAGACTTTACAGTGGTGTCAGAAGCGCGATCAAACCGGAGATCGTAGATATCGCGAGGAAGCAGCAAGAATGGCGAGTCGCGTGAGTTTTGGGGGGCATGAAGTGCCGCTGCAGAGTGTCATTGATGACTTCGGGGAGAAGATCAGCATCCTGGCTAAGGAAAACGAGGAGCTAAAGGAACGACTCTGCAGCGCGACTCAGAGCTCTGCTCCTTCGCGGGGAAACAAATTCTCGCTCATCAGCGGCATCGATGTATTCACTGGCCGCCCCGGGGAGAGTGTTGTAGCTTTCATCGAGCGAGTGGAAAGCGTGGCAGAATTGAGTGGCTGGACCAGCGAAGAGACCCTGAAGGCAGCGAGAGTGCGTTTGGGCGGTGACGCAGCAGAGTTCTGTCGTATCAAGGAGGAGTGCTACCAGGCGGCTGATTTTTCTGTTTTTAAGAAGTACCTCCTTGATCGATATCGCCCGAAATTAACGGCTCGATTCTATCGCGAGCAGTTAGGATCGGTGAGACTAGGGCAGGGAGAGGACTTAGAGTCCTTCGCGGACCGGGTGAGATCGATTAACTCTCACACGTATGAACTTCCGACCCACGCTGACATGGCTGCCGCGATCAAGCATGAAGCCGACCAAAGGGCCCTGGACGCATTCCTTCGTGGCCTTCCCGGTGAGCTCGGTCGTCTGTGCCGCTTGGCCGTGCCGGCGTCGTTCGACGCGGCCCTTGAGACGGCTATTCGGATCCGCGAAGCTGATCGCAGTCCGCGAGCCCCCTCGCCGGTCCGCCGTGTTTTCCGTTCCCCAGCGGAGGCGGGGCGGAGGTGCTATGAGTGCGACTCTCCAGACCATCTCGCGCGAAGGTGCCCCCGCCGGAGGTGTTATGCTTGCGGAGATTCCGGCCATATCGCTTATCAGTGCCAGCGGAAACCCTCAGAGAAGCCTTTAAATGGCGGCGGGTCCGGAGGCGCCACCCAGGCCGGACCCCTGTAACCCTGTTCCTTCCACGGTTAGAGGCCGCTAAGCGGACAGAGGATTTAGTGGTGGCAGTTAGCGTCGTGGGAAAAGACTGCAGATTTTTGGTGGATACCGGTGCCCAAGTTTCCGTGGTAGCGCGTGGTGTGAACGGGGGTGAACGAATTAGAAGATCCCCATATCGTATAAAGGGCATTTCGGGGGAGACTGTGTATAACCATGGTGTAGAAACGGTGAAATTAGTGCTGGGAAAGTGTTCTTATAGTATAGATATGATAGTGGTAGATTCGGTTGGAGAATATCAGGGGCTTTTAGGGTTAGATTTCTTGGAAAAATACGGTGGACTAATTGATGTGAGTAAAAAGACGATGAAATTAGGTGACGTTTACGTTTCGTTGAGAGGCAAGTGCAGCGCGCATGAAGGATGCGAGGAGAGGAAAAAAAAGAGTGCAAGGGTCGTTGGAGTGGACGTTGAAGTTCCTATTAAATTAACTGATGAGACAGTGATTCCGCCCAGGAGCGAAAAATTAGTGTGTTGCAGACTGTCAGATGACGCCCCTCTTGAAGGAGAATACATTACAGAGCCAGAGGTGATAACGGACGCACACAGTTGTGCTGTAGCGCGGGGTGTGTGTAAGTTTGAGAGAGGACGGGAGGTTATGGTAAAAGTAGGGAATTTCGGACTGGATGAGGTTGTTTTGAGACGGGGAACAAAAGTGGCAACTCTCCATGAAGTGGAGAAAATTTTTAAAGGTAACTTCACAGGCATAAGGCACGTCCGAGCAACGATTACCGAAGAGCGAAAGATAGATTTCCGGGAGAAGTTAGCGGATCTGAATGAACCGGAAAGGAAGGCGTTGCTACCCCTGTTGAAGGAGTACCAGAGTTTATTCACTGAAGGAAAAATACCTCCGGCCACAACAATTACCTCTCACAGAATCCCCACGGGCAACTCTCCACCCATTTATCGCCGCCCCTATAGAGTGCCATATCACCAGAAGGAAGTGATTCAAACCCTTGTGGACGAGCAGTTACGGGCCGGGATAATTGTCCCTAGCAGTAGCCCCTGGGCTTCACCAGTCGTCATTGTGCCAAAAAAATCAGCTGACGGCACCCCATCTTATAGATTTTGTGTTGATTTCCGTGGCCTTAATGCAGTGACTACCCCAGACGTGTATCCCCTGCCAAATATAACAGAAACGTTAGACTATTTAGGGAGGAGCCGTTACTTTTCCACGTTAGATCTAACGAGTGGTTATTATCAGATCCCTATGCATCCTGACTCCAGAGAGAAGACTGCCTTTAATGTAGAGGGCGGACATTTTGAATACAACCGCATGCCTTTCGGATTACGCAACGCCCCTAGCACGTTTCAACGCATGATGGACGGCGTTTTGAGAGGACTAAAGCCCACACAGTGTCTCGTCTATTTGGATGACGTCATTGTATTTAGTTCCTCCATGGATGAGCATGTTGAAAGGCTGAGAAGCGTGTTCGATCGGCTGCAAGAGTCAGGTTTGTCGTTAAAAATTGAAAAGTGTCACTTTGCTAGAGAAAGGGTAAGGTATTTGGGACATGTGATCGACCGGGAGGGTGTTCGTCCGGACCCTGAGAAAATAAACGCGGTTATGAATTTTCCTTCACCAAGTAATACCAAGGAAGTGCAATCGTTTTTGGGACTCGCCAATTATTATAGGCGCTTCATAAATAATTACGCTGTGGTCGCAAGACCGCTAACGCGGCTCCTCAAGAAGGGAACTAAATTCATATGGACACCTGACTGTGACGCGGCGATGGAATCCTTGAAGGCGGCCTTGGTAAGCACTCCGGTGCTCGCCTATCCTGACTTCGCAAGGCCATTCGTTATCTCCACTGACGCCAGCAACTTTGCGGTGGGCGCGGTGTTGTCGCAAGAGATAGAAGGCGAGGAGCATCCCATCGCGTATGCATCGCGGCAACTTCAAGCAGCGGAAATAAACTACACGACCACGGAGAAGGAGCTGTGCGCGGTCGTATTCGCGGTTCAGTATTTTCGCCCTTATGTGTGGGGTCGCCCATTCAAAATAATCACGGATCACGCCGCCCTCCGATGGCTTTTTAGTCTTCGCGATCCCAGTAGTAGATTAACCAGATGGGCGCTGAAATTAGCCGAATATGAGTATGAGGTTATTCACAAGCCAGGAAAACTCCACCTTAACGCCGACGGGTTAAGCCGAAAGATACGAGTGGTGGAGGTAATGGATGATGAAGATTGGAAGAAGTACCAAGCCGAGGATATGGAATGCCAGGAGTGGAAGTCGTGCGAGAGTTTTGAAGAGAAAAATGGACTGCTGTTCCGATCGACAAGTGAGGGATTAAAGGTGGTGGTTCCAGTGAGCCGACGGGAAACTGTGTTCCGCCAACATCACGACCACGCTCTGTCAGGACACCTAGGAGTAAAGCCGACTATTAGACGAATACGACAGATGTACTGGTGGCCCTCCCTTGATAAAGATGTGAGAGAGATGATTGCTAGCTGTGTTCCTTGTAATCAACGTAGCCCTTACGGCAAGACGAGGGCACCCTTGAAGAAACTTCCAGTAAGTACCTCCCCATTTTCCTTCATCAGCATAGATATTGTTGGGCCCCTACCGCGCACCTCAAACGGCAACCGGTTTATACTTACCATTCTCGATCATTTTTCACGGTATTTAGAGATGGTGGCCATTCCCTCACAGACAGCGGAAGTGGTGGCCGACGCTCTACTTAGGCGGTGGATTTTGAAATTCGGTGTTCCTGATTATATACTGTCGGATCAGGGCCCTAACTTTGAGTCGGCTTTGTTCCAGAATTTGTGTAAATTTCTAGGGGTATCTAAATTACGTACGTCACCCTTTCACCCCAGCTGTAACGGAAGGTGTGAGAGAGTGCATCGAACCATCTCGCAAATGCTAAGCCACTATGTTAATGGAAGAGACAATAGCTGGGATATGTGGTTAGCGTTTTCGGTGGCCGGATATAATTCATCCTATCATAGTAGCACGCGAGTGACTCCGTTCAAGGTGATTTTCGGTCGCGAAATGAAGACGCCCTTCCATTGCTTAGAGACCGTAGAGACTAGTACGAGAGATTCATATGTGGACGAACTAAGTGATCAACTCAAGCAGATTTGGAAAGAATGTTTGGGGAACAGTGAGAGGGCCCTTGAGTCGCAGGCAAGGCAATACAACAAGAGGAGCAGGGATGTGAACTACCAGCCGGGTCAATACGTTTACCTAAACGACCCCTGTATAAAGCCCGGCAGAATCCGCAAGTTCCACAAACCGTTTTCGGGGCCTTATAAAATCCTTGAGGTGCTCAATGACTCTAATCTACGTTTGCAGCTACGTTTTAGGACTATCGTGGTGCATAAAGACCGCGTTAAAGCACATAGGGGTGTGAGAAATAAGGAACATGAATTCGCAGACGCAATCAGGGGCGAGAAAAGGCGTGGGCGTCCGAGATTACTGATGGCGAGTGGGAAAGGAGTTGAGGAAGCATCAACGTCTCCGGAAATCGTTTCCACCTCCCCTTCTTCCACTCCAAATGCAACAGCGAGGAAGAAAGAAATAGTGACAGTTTCCCTCCCTGTCCCTTCTTCGAAAATTGATGCCGTTTCCGATTTGGAGAGCGAGGCATCTTGGTCGGTGGTTTCCGATCATTCGGAGGACGAGCGCGCAGACGAATGGAAAGCCGACCGACCACGCCCACTCCGAGCAGAGCAGCCGTTACCTCAGCGTTCGCCGTACCCGCTGCGAAGTAGGCGGCGAGTTGCTGATAAAGACAAGGAAGACCCCGTGGAGATTGTTGACACGTCGGCGGCGACCTTGCCCGTTATGACCTTGCCTTCCTCCCTGTCCCCACCCCATTTTGAAGATAGCGCGGACCGCGCGAAGATAACGCAGACAGCAGCGGAGACTCCTTTGACCACCATGCCCCCTGAAGCTCTCCCATCCCTCAGTGCAAATTCCCCCGAAGTGTGTCCCGGTGCATATGATGAGCAAAGCAGCGAGAGTAATTGTGAAAGTACGACGCTAGCCGTTTGCCCATATAATTTGAGGCCACGGCCATGTTAAAAAGTGAGTGATGAGGCCATTATGGTGTTGGCCGAGTGTTTGCCCGAGGGGCGTTGAGTGTTTTTGAGTGTATGTAAGTCTACGAATGTAGCATCTATGTAAGTGCGACGGGACAGAGCGTTTTCCATTTGGATGATGGAGTACTGGTTGAGAAAAATATTTAAAATTGGTGATTGCATTATGTCTTTTCATGATTCGAACAGTGATTTTGTATGTTCTGGAATTTTGAGTTGGTAATGGTATCATCTTTGCCCAGTTGATTGTATGATAAGTACAGTGTTTGTGTTGATTCAAGGGGGGTTATTGGGTTTGCTACGAAGCACGCAAATTGTTCAAATCTCTTTCTAAATGACTTGTGCTGACTTTGAAGGGGTTACCATAATCAATGTAGTGTGGGATTGTGATTTTCTTCATAGCGTTATATTGGGTTTTGGGTTCATTGTGGTGTTGTATTCTTGTCTTGTTTTTTCAACATTTTATCCTGTTCTCCTATCGGTGGTGACCAATGTCTTATTTTTTATTTTGACTTTTCAGTATAATCGATTGTTTGCAATTTTTATGGAGTTGTCAATGTTAAGTGGTATAAATCTCTATGTGGTGTGGGAATGCAAGTGGTCGGCTGACAGTTAGAAAAATTTCACTATGTTCAATTTTTCTTTTGGAGGGGGGAATGGTGTGAGTCTCACGCTGACTTGCATTCCCACCATACTTACCTGTAGAGCAAGCAGATACCTAATGCCTTCCTCCCACCTCTCCCTGCATCCGGTGAGAAGAGCGGTGGGAACTGCAAGCTGGCTGATGCGTCGGTGGGAAGGAGACACGACGTGTGGAGTTGGTTGGTAGACGCCTTGTGGAATGGTTGTATCTTAACTCGAATAAAGAGGAGTTATGGAAAGGACTGGGAATTGGTTATTAATTCCTTAATTCCCTTCCTCGCGTTCCCTCTGCGACCTCCGGCGGACCCGAGAGACTTTACATTACTACCTATTCTCTAACATTGAAGTTTAACACCTGTTAACAGGAAGGATAAGTTTGCGAGTTACTTAACTAGTTACTTAGTTTACATAGTTAAAGTTTGCGATCCACTTAAATACAAAGCATTCATGCATTCAACAATGAACATTTTGCATTTTTAAATAAAATATTTTCTCTTCGATTCCCTCTGTATATTTGAATTCAAGGAGTGATTTCCTTACATTATCTGGTCATATTTACTTAAAGGGTAATAGTTAACCCGGGACGGGACGTGTTATTTTAAGAGGGACGGAGAAAACGATGGAAAAGTTATCCGGCCAGGGGAGGGTCTTGGGTCAGGTTTCTCCAACGCCAACATGAGGCAGGAGAGGAAGAAAGGGATCGGCGAATGAAAAGAAAAGGCTTCGATAGAGAAAGAGAAATAAAAGACCACCTAAAGTGAGCTGGAAGAGAGGGCTTAGTAGTGGGCGTTGGCAAGGGTTAAGGTATAGCGGAAGTACGGGGCCAAGGGACCTTCTAGGGCCGGGCATCACCCCTACCACCTAACACGATCCCCGAGGTAAAGGGGAGGGACCATCTCAGGGCCACGTGAAAGCGTAAGGGGGGGCCTGCTGTTCGCACAAGCACCTGACCCCATCCGCCTCCGCTATCCCAGCCCTTTAACTCTTCGGAGGAATATAAAATACGAAAACCCTATTGGCGAGGAGGGAAAGGAAGCAGAGGGTAGGTTTTTTCGCTCTCTCTCTCTCTCTCAGCCCCCAACTCCTTTTACCCCCCATAAACCCCTCCGCAGGTACTTTCATTTCCGTCCGACATATCAAGCATGGGTTCCTCCGAAAGGTGGAAATACAGTCAGAGAGAAACACGCTCACTGCCATCCATATTTATGGGCCATTAAAATATTATGATCACACCATGTTTATGGCTCTCTTTCTATCTTTTCGGAGGATACGGACAGCGCTTCTTCCGTAAACTATGCTCCCCTAACAGAGCAGGGGAACGGGTTGGTGTGGTAGCTAGAGTGTTGGCTTCACACCGCGTGGGCCCGGGTTCAAATCCCAGCGGTGGCACTTTTCAGAGGTTTCCCGATCCCTCTCAAAAGGTCTATGGAGGGAACTTCGCAAGCGCAGCTCTTCTTCGATCGTTTGGGACAATATGTCGTGCTCCCTCGGTGCCATTCATACATAGAGTAAACCAATACCGTCACTGAATTTCTCTCCACGCTTAATTTACTTCCCTACCATAATTACGCAATGACCTCCGTAGTCCGTTGCCTTCGCTTAAGTTAGTTAGAGCACCTCAGTAAAAGTAACAGGAATTTGATAAAATTTTGGTCACATATTCCTTGAGAGACGCACTTCCCATAATCCAAAGAAAAAAGGGTATCCCATGAGCCGATTTTTAGATATTTTACGGTCAAATTAGGATAATTAAACACGGGCTCTTGTGGAGAAATACGGTTTTTTTTCCAGATAGCGAAGCTATTTGTTAAAAGGCGTTGTTGAAACTGCATTCATTGGAAGCAAAATTTTGTGAAAAATCTACTTATGTACGGGAAATTTTAAGTTCATATTAAAATAAGAAACATATTTGCGAAAAGCTACCAAGCCTGACAAGATGGCCGCCGGGATCTCTGGTACCACCATCGCAAAACGAAAACCACTACACCGATTTCACCTAAATTACACAAATATATTTAGTTTCCCGGCTTTCACATACGTCTAACAGTGTAGCACTCTTACACAAGACTCTTAAAAATCTTTTGTTTGCAAAGAAATATATTTATTTAGGGTTAACCATCTAAATTGTAAATATGTTGTCAAGATGTGTCGTCAACTGTTCACTTTGCTGAGGTTCGAAGGACTGTTAAAACTAGTCAAGTTGACTACTGTAAATACCTGTTTTTAATCATTTTTGACGTTTGCATTGTTCTGAGGTGCAAAATTGCACTCACATTTCATTCCTAACTATGTTTTATTATGTTTAAATTTTTTTCGACGCTTTTGCTTAAATAATAGGTAGTTCTAATTCACCACTTGACTTCAGCCAATGCCGCTCTACTAACTACCATGCCATAGCCTACAAAGTGTTACTCCTTCAGGTTTACTAAAAGAACTACCGGAACATTCAAATGAGTGCTCACTTTTTGCTACCGGGGGAAGTATATTCAAGCTTGTATCCTTTTTGGAATTTTAATTTAGGAAATTTGGATTTTGGAATTAAGGGAAATTGTGAAGCTATGTACCGTTGCAACCTAAAATCTGAGTGAAAATTCCTGCCATATTTTTTAAGGTTAATTAATGGAATGAAAGGAAAGATAGCTTGTTGTGCGAGAATTATCCGGTGAAAAAATCATTTGCTTTGACGGAGAGTCAAACGATGATTCCCCTTATATGTGCCGAGGTGAGCCAAAATCTGCAGACGAAGATATTTCATCGCACCGGCAGAATTTCAATCAATCAATATTCGAGTACAGGTAAAGGTAAACATTTTTTCCAAAAGGAATATCCGCATCTCGAATGAGAAGTTTATAGCGCACAACAGGATATATACCTATGTTCGTCGTAATTTCTTTATGATAATCAATAATGAACAAGCTCGACATATAACTTCGAATCTTTCCATTAGTGACCGTGGTTCATCTTCACGGTTATAGATGAATAACAAAATAAAAATATTTAAACAGTAAGATTTTTCTAAAAACAGTATAACATTCACTAAAAAGTAAAAAAATAAGCTTTAATCGCTCGGGTAATAAGGGTAGAACATTGGTAGTGGTAAGAGTAGAGCAGTGTCAAAATTAGGAGTGCCGAAACGCACTTTCCCTAACTTTTTTTACAAGTGAAATATTACTATTTTTTATTACAAGTTATTTTTACATTTTATTACAAAAAAATGTTGTTTTGTTACGAACGAACAGGAATATTAGAAATTTTGAAGCACCAAAATTAATAAAAGTGTTATTTGAGTATAACGTCTTTTCTTAACCACTGCCGCAACGGCGTCCCGGCGCGTTCCGGTACCAAGACACCAGAGAAATATTAGGGCTGAGGGAAAGAGGGAAGTGACAAAAACAATTTAGTAGTAAAGGCAGTAGTTTAAAGTAAAGTAGTAGTTTAGTACTGCAGTAGTTAGCACTCACTCATTGATCCCACCCGACGGTTGATTTGGATAGGTGAGGGTAGAGTTCACCCCAAAACTAAGACATAATTCAAACATTCAAGGTAAGGGGCAGTTCCTTTTCCTGGGCCACCTCACGATTCGAGGATATTGTATGGGTTTGTCCGAAGGCTTCAACAAGGATTTGAACCTCTCGATCCGCAGCCAACCCGTTAGGTTACCGTGCCCTCTAACGGTCGGAGAGGAATGAGAGCATGACTTGCACGAACTAATTTTGCGTCACAATATCTACGATTAGCTTTAACTTCAAAGTACATTATCCACAGAAAATGAAATCTACCTGTCAAGAAGCACAGTTTTACAAATCATGGAGTTGCGAACAATCCGGTATCACACGTATCCTCGTCACCATTATGAGTGAAACACCTTCTTATGAATATTTTGGATTTAATTTAGTTTGACCCAAGTTAGTGTTGTAAAATTTGTGTTACATTTGCGATATATTTTAATTCCATGAGCTTGAACGAAGTAATACAATTGGAGAAATGATATATTTTTGAAGTTATGAAACTGCTTCAATAGTTTTTTCACCTGAACAAAAAAGACGGCTTCAAACGCAATGGATGCCCGTCATTATATTTAAAGCTCTTCAAAGAATTTTTTCAGCTTTGTGAGAACATAAATACGTTTGTTCCTTCGATCTGACATTGACTTTTTTTTCGCTTCCCTTTATTTCTACTGAAAGGTTCCACCGTCAAGGATTAATTATATTTCGGGAGAAAGTTGCCATCAAGGGCCATCAATCCTCGAAGAATCTTTTCGCTTTCTAGGCTTCTCTAATCAGCTCCCCTTTGCAAGGGCTTTCTCGTTATTCAACACGTCCACGTCCGCCCATCGCCTTTTTACTGCAGATGCCCTCACTCGAGTGGCCTTCTCTCAATTATTCCCTTTCTCTTTTCCAATTCCGCTGTCCTCGCTCTCCCCTCGTCTCGCAAAGATTGACTGTGGGACAGGGGATTCAACGCAGCGCTTGAGCAGGGAATATTTTTTGGCTACATCTCAAAGAAAAAAATCGTGATCACCGTTCAACTGTGCGTATTTCATCTAATTAACGCCTAGAAACGCATGAGCGCAGAAACTTTTTTTTACAAAACTTCCTTTCCTCAACTAATATCGTGCTTCTTATAATTAAGGGGAATATCTTCAAAAATAATAACCTACACTTTCTGCTTTTTACGGAAAGGAAGGAAAGTAACTTTTTTAATATCATAAGATGGCATTGTCTTGTATTTGTGTATAATCAGTTCCAATAAAACTTCATAAACTTTGCATGTGACTTGATTATTTTTATTACAATAAAAGTAAAGTTAACTCAAGATATTTTTTGCGCCCCCTCTTGAGTTTTTTCTGTATCCGCAACTGCCTCAATTGAAATAGTTTCATGATAAAACCAGCCCACCCGTAATAAGTAATCTCAAACTCTCCCTTCCTTCACTGCCTTCTTACATCGTGTCTGCCCCAATCTATTGCCCGAATCTGCCCCAATATCCTGGTCCCAATCCATAGTTCCTCGCGTATGGCGGGATCATTCATATGCACCTTTGCCCGCTCATATAATGCCCTGTCGAATGACCAGAGACGCGACTGGTCCAGGACGGAGGTGATCCGACAGCTGGCAAAAAAATACAATGTAGCCTAGCTACATAGTAATATAAATTATCTAACATCATATAAATGTTTTACTGATTACTGTATTCCTTCAGTTCCGTATCTATAACCTTGTAAAGAAAGCTCTGGTCCAGAGGAAGAGGGGGCCGGATTGTGGCCTCATCTGGGCCAGGTAAAAAAAAAAATTAAAAAATCATGCACATTATTACCTCAACATCTAAGGCATATTAAGTTCTTTCCCATTGCTATTTCCATGGCTACTAGCAATCCCTGGACGCGGTAGAATACACGAGAATACTTCCAACTGCCAATTTCCTGGGAAATCTGAGATTCCCCCACACTTGAAATCGTTTTTATTATAAAACCGACCCCTCAGAATGAGTGATGTCAAAGCCTCCTTTACTTTACTGCCCTCTTATATATCGTACACATTATACCCCGTACGTCTACGGCAGGCAAAGTTCATTCCCCTCGTCTCGATCCACCCGTCTTTTTTGGCCCTCTTCCCCCTTGTACGAGCATTATTGAGAGAAACCTCTTCGCCCCTTTAAATGTAGCACCTCAGGCTTCCAGCGGTCCCGCACAAAGAAGGACCGGTGCGAGACGGGACCGCAATTCGTCTCCTTGCTTTTCATTCCGGCCCCGTAGCGAGCAAAGTCACGTTCCCATCCCGTCATGCATTGCAATGAGCGCACCAACTAATGGGCCCGTGTGAATTTGAAGAACGGAATGGCTAAAAATAAGCCTAACAAAAATGATGGCGCAACGGAGCCGACGTTATTCGTACTATTTTATGGCATCACGCGGACTTTTATGGGTAGTCGAATTATTTTACCTGAATAAAAATTAAAAATAAGAAACGACTGCGCGAGAGTAAAGATGCGAGAGAGTTTTAGTAAATGCCTAGAAAAAATTATTCCATTAACTTAAATCCCAAGGAAATTTCAACCGATTCTTGACCCATGATACGACTAATAAACCTTAGGACTCATCTCTATGAGTAACTATAATAAAGATTTCGCTTAAAAATAACGATTTAGTAAAGCACCAGGGAATATTTTGCTACTGTTACGCTACTACTCCATCATTAGGTACAACTCGACACTTCGCGAGACAATTTTTTTCATATCTCGCGCGGATAAAAAGTATCCTGGATGAATGATAGGTTTACGCTGTCATGCTGAGTGAGGATAGCAATCATGCGAAATTACGATACATCTTCAAATTAAACAATTACTTTCTTTGAGCCTAAAATATTGCACTTACGCGATGGAAGGAGGTCCAAGTAAGTACATAATCTAAGCAATTCTATGATAATGATATGTAAACGAACACACAAGATAAAAAACGAAGTAAACTAAGAAAAAGATATGCATTATCAGTACCGTAAAACTATCTTTTTTATTGAACCACCACAGGAACACACTGAATCAACCCTACGATTAATTCATTGTGCACATCGATTTACTCCCCCACTTCCCTCCATACTGTTCTTTGGCCCGGTATTTCTTTTACGTCTTTTTCCACTAATCCTTGAAATTGTTCATTGTAACACCTCCATTGAAATATTTTTCATATTGTTTCAGAATGTAATATCGGTACAAGAGTACCAGAATATACGAACAAAATGGTTACCAGTTTTACTTCAAATTATGTGTAATGCTATCATGTTGAAAAAAGAAAACTGATAAGGTGATCATGCACAGTGCACACTCTTTAATTAACATAAATCGATCGAAGTTTCAATAGTTTTTCATCATTATCAAAATAACGAATATCGTCAAAGTACCAGTATGTATATGGCTTAATTGGCTTCAACCCTCAGATCTAGTTTTACCCAACCCCTTCGTCCCTACCTCAGAATTTTTCCTCCACCCCCACCTGAGATATGTATACTCGTACTTCGACGACTATTTGAACCGTGATAATTCCGGTTAACAGTTATAACCTTAGCCAACGTTCTTCAACAAATGTAACGAACAACGTACCTTTCTCCTCTTTTCATCAACATTTAATATTGAGTGGCTACATTAAATACAATGGTGATCCCCGTATACTGAATTAATGCTTACGATCTTAATACAGAAAATCTCGAGTTATTGTCTTACTTAGTGTGATAACATAATTTACAAACAGACCTTATATAAATTCTTGAATAAAAGTTGTACATTAACACTTTAAATAACGAATAATTAATGTTTTAAACAACATAAATATAGCATAAAATTGCTCTGTATAGCAAAGATTCGACAATACAATTTAAATTAAACAACACTTGAGCAATTTCATGACCGAACTACTTTCAAACGAGGATCAAATTCGATTAAGCTCACTGCGCTAATTGAACGAGATGTGTTCTCGCGATCATCCGAAATCCACTGATCTATTCCTCGAAGGCGGCAGAGCGTCCGTTACGCCAAAGGGAGAGCGCTCTGGGGGAGAGAGAGGGGAGCGAATTATTCAATCTCCAGGGCGACGGCAGAATCAACAAGCAAACAAACAAACAGCCCAATCGCGAGCACTTCACACGACCACCACCGCGCACCGCCCGCACGTACGGGATTCCAGCCGCGCGCAAATTACCGGGAGACCGATGGCTAAAGCGGTCCTTTTTTTTTACATAAGCCCGCCGCCTCGAATATTCAGATGTGGGGCTAGCTGGCCGCTGGCTGGGCGGTCGACGAGGTGTGTGATGCCAGCTTGGACTGGGCGGAAGGAGGATGATAATGGCCGGACAACATCCCATCCCATCCTTCGTTCCGCAGCCTACTCTCCAATTAAGAGAGACTTCGATCTTTCGTTCCAGGACAACAGTGCCCCGCGGCCGCGGGATTAGCCTCGCCTCGAGGGAGCTATGCACACTGTCCCATCGACGGGAGAAGATCCGCGTAACGAGGGCGCGTTTGAGAGGATTAAATATGGGAATCTACTGACCAAGGGTCGTGATATGTGGCGCCGAAACCGACGGCCAATGAATATATTTAGAGCTCGGCTAATTAATGAATTCATTAGTACCGCAATGGAGTCGAAGTGATTAAAATATCTAATATGTCTAAAACTGAATTTATTAATTGCTGCACAATTTCTTCACATTATATAGTTTTTTATACGAGTAAATTATATTTAGTAACTAAGTTTTTGATGGAAGTACCTAATTTTTTTCAGCACCAACTACAACACAGCACAACAAAGGGCGACTATTTGTATTTGTTTACTTATTTAAAGGACAACGTTTGAACAAGGATAGTAGATGGGAATGATAGAAGATTATTTTTGCCGTAATGGCCACGAAAGTGCCTCTGAATGCTGTTCTTTTATCATTTTCGGAAAAGAAGTTTACTGTAAAGAGCGTTTTCCGAATTCATTGTACCGGCATGAATATTGATAAAATAAATTTAGAAATATAGACATTCTAAGGGTAATTCCCGAGAAAATTATTAATGGCTCGGATGCAAATACGGTCTTCCATATTCATCAGGGGAACAATTTGACCCAGTGTTGTGGAGTTGCTAGGCTATGCAGCAATGTCCAAGGGTGAACAAGACTGAATGCGGCTAGTTGACCGTCTCTGGGGATAAGTAGTTCACTACACTTTAAGGAGGAAACAAAGTCTACCCTTCAGGGAGGAAAAAAAATCCTAAGAACTCAAGCAACAAAATTCATTGTTGGACAGTACGAAAACAAAAAATACGGTAAGAAGGGGAGAGGAAGAAGGAGAGAGGCGATCAAAGCAGGAGATAACTTGAGCGCGCAAGGGACTAAAGAAAGCGGTAGAAGAGTGGAAAATATGGGAGAGAGAATATCAGGAGACGCAACGAATGCTTATTTGTTTTTAAAGCGGGCTACTACTGGCCATCAGATCGTGGCGACAAAAACTGAATTACCCCAACACGGATCGAAAGGCAGAAGGCATGACGAGACTCAGCACGGAAATTGGAAAAAATGCCTTTTCTGGTGCATCAACGGCGAGGGATGTTTCCATTTTTAGCGAGGATGCCGGTTCAATGGAGAGATAGGATTGTGAACCACTATTACTGAACTGGGGCGAAGTTTGATGTGATGTTTAGGCAACTCATATCGTGAATCAATTAGGCATACATGCATTTCAAGGATCATATCAAACCAGCAAACGTACAGCTATACGCCAAATAGTCATGTGTTGTGGTAAACAGGAATGGCGTTCAATGCACGGCTTAGCAGAAAGTGCAGCCATATTCGGTTCCACTCCATGTTTTTACGTGATAAAAAGAAGAAAATTACCCCGAGAGAACTAGGACTTTACCCCTACCACTCGCAGGCATACTAGAATTTGGCTAAAATAGCAACACTGATCGTTGTAAGCTCCATGAAAATGAACCTCGTACAATATAACGAGAAAAAACAAGGATGTAAACTAAAAATTGAGATAAAAGATAAGTAGGCTTCATTTAAACTTCATTGGGTTGCAGAAGATGTAGATACAGTAAACTAAAATGAGAAAGCATTTCCTCATAATTTTGATGGAATTCCGAATACAAAACTCACATTTGTGTCTTCAGAATTTCCACCTAGCGCCCTAACCATACTGGTGTTGAAATAAATATCGCTGGTAACTTTTAAGTTATGTTCTTTTCGAGCTAGATAAATTTATTATAATAAACGTGCACCCGACTCTTAATCGGGCGATTAATACTTCGAATTTTGGAATGATGATTGTGTGAAGCCACTTCGAATCCGACACAAATATATTAAAATTTACGAGCCAAAATGTTACGTCAGTTGGCACAAAGCTTACACACAGATTCATGACCGCGAATGGAACAAAATGAAATGAGAATTGGTATAGTTCGCGATTGAGGAAATTCCTGGAAAAACGAATTGAAAAGTCCATTACGTTAGGCTGTTTGCCCTGAAATAATAACAATTCGAATGGACACACATCTTTTCCAAAGAAACACAGGTATTAAAAAAAGGTATCAACAGAAACGAATTCTACTCGGTACCCGAAAGAAAAAAAACATCAGGGAAGGACGTCACAATTGATTATACTGAATGATTACAAAAGTTTGACAAAAAGTTGACGACTGACTTCCGTCATCTTAAAGAGAATTCCATTCCATAAATACACGTTAAGTCAGTAAAATTTAAATGTTAAGTCAATATCGCTCACACCTCAATTTTAGCTGTATTTGTGTCTTTCGTGCATTTCAAAGGCATTAATTGGTGTTTCCAAGAACGCTTTGGCGCGAATTCCCACTTAATTAATTTGTCAGCGTGCCAATATTACATTTACCGAACTAACCTGAAGCTACGACCGGAGATATTAGGGTTCGAAAATTTGCATCATACATGCACGCAAACGGATCACATTAAAGCTAATTTGAAAGAAATTTCTATTTCATTCAACCAATTGAAGCGAAATTAATCATTCTACAAGCAACGTGAAACGGCTGTAATTAACATCTTGTAAATATATTCATAGATTTCAAGACTAATATCACCAAGTAAACACTACACAATATTTTTAATATAGCGATTATAATCGATGATATCCAACAGTACCAGCAAAGTTAACATAGAATATTGTATTTTAAGACCCCAGTATTTACGCGTGCGTGTCATATTTTTCCATCATCGTAATAGCATTAAGTTTCATAGTTCAATAGAATAGATTTCATTTTCCTTGCCTCCAATCTAAATCTGGGAGAACTATGCAACTTCGAAGATAATAAATTGCATACGTGCGGACGCAGGGTGGTTTTCATTAGCATCATAGTAATTTCCTGAATGGATCTGATCTTTCTCGTTAGTTAAGTGATACTCATCAGTCAAATTCAATTTCAAGATATATTTAGGTTTTAAAATAAATTATTAAATCAAAAATATGAATAACAAAACCTTCATAAATTATTAGATGAAAATACAAATAATTATTTGAAGCAGCAAGGTGATGATGATTCTCGCCAGATCAGGATTTGAATCTACTTTTTTTATGCATATTTGAGTCAAAAGACGTAAAATTTCCATTTGCGAGTTTGTATTGCCATTTCCATTTTTAGTTAGGAGGAGCGATCGTTATGAGAGTTTTCGATTGGGAAAATTTCATGACCTTTTAATAATATCCCCTTATTCCAACGACCATTGAACATGCTTAATAACTCATTTCATACGAGAGAAGTGCCTTCATATTTGGTGGTAGGTGTTAAAGATTGTTCTGGAGTTAATCACACTATAATTAAGTGTTATTGTGTACGAGTAAAAATTACTTACGCAACTACCATAGGTAAATCTTCTCTGATAGTGGAAACTAAATGTGTTACGATAATCTTAGATACCAAATCTCGCTACTCAGAAATTTC
The DNA here is from genome assembly GCF_921293095.1 of Ischnura elegans. Taxonomy (NCBI): domain Eukaryota; kingdom Metazoa; phylum Arthropoda; class Insecta; order Odonata; family Coenagrionidae; genus Ischnura; species Ischnura elegans. The sequence goes on from NC_060248.1 coordinate 91,905,422, forward strand.
GATGAGAGACCACGATTGGAATACATGTGCTGTGCTTTTGGTAAATGGTAAAGCAGATAAAATTTCATGGGCAGGGATAAAGCTTACCATACGCTTTTACTATAGCTTTTTATAGCGCTGGAATAATAGGTTATGTATTCATTTATTTTAAATGTTCTCTATTTCGGCGAATAAATAGTTGTTTTTCCAATCCTAGACACCCACTATCGTGATACATGAATTACATATGCATTACATTTCTTTATAGGATACCACAATTGGGCAGCGCTAAATACATGTGCAGTCTTCGTATGGCACTTGCTATGGTAAGACGGAGCAGTGGTAAAGCTTACAATACTATATTACAGTTAAGTATTATCATGATGGGGTAATATCTTATTTATTTATTGTTTCTAAATATCCTCTATGGTTGCACATAAACTGTTTTTCTCCAATCTTAGATACCCACAGTCGTAATATATGAATAAAATATTTTATTTGCTCATGGGAGACCACAGTTGGGCAGTGCTATGTAACATGTACTACGCTCGGTAATAACTATGGTATGACGGAGAGGACATTACGAAATACGGTGGTGGAGGGCTGGCATTCCAGATTTGTCTTTTTTTCCGCAAGCGCAAAGGATGTATGGCGAGGGTTGAGCGGGCCAGACAGCCGCAGGTGGAAGCGAGCGCGGAATAATATGACTGAGGTCTGGTGACCGTAAGGGAGAAAATCAGTCGACTTAAGCAAATTTGGATCGCCGCCAATGTTTTCCAGAATAGATCGAGGCTCGGCCCAAGAGAGAGTCTATTTATTTCGGGGCACGAGAGAGAGGTTTTCGAGAAAGAAAATCCTAGCCTCGGGGCCCATGCCCATCCGCCATTATGTCGTGTTTTTCGTCGGGAGTCAATGGCTTGCGTGTGGGTGCCTGATTTGCGTCCTTTAGATTAGAAGGATGCCTCGTCTGAAATTGTGAATCGGAGCAACGACCATGTTGAGAGAAGGAAATTAATGAACATTTTACTGTTGCTAACTCAAAAAAGTAAAAAATTTTTAAAAAATATTTATAGTTTTCCCCTGAAAAAATAAAATAATAATATACTAATATATTTCATAAATAATTTACTAATATTAAACTATTTTTATGTTCTGATCAAGACCATAATCTGTCGCTTGAAAAAATATTTTTTTCGAGTATTTTTAGAGCGATTTTTTAGCCATAATTCCTTCCTTATATCGCAACCCAAACTCTCAATTCGTTTTTTGAATGCCGTTTTTTTTCGTCATTTCCATTCGGGAGACAATGGCTTGCGTGCGTTAGACGAGAAGGATGCTTTGTTAGAAATTGTGATTCACAGCAATGGCCATATTGAGAGAACGAAATTAATGAATATTCCACTAAAGGTAACTCAAAAGAGCAAAACTAAAAAAAAAAAAAACATTTTTATATTCTGCTCAAGATCATAATCGGTATCTCAAATGCATAAGCTGAATGCAGGGCCGGATTTTCCTATGGGCTAACTAGGCTTCAAGATCTCAAGATGAGGAAGGGCCCACATTCAAATTGTTAGCTAAACTACATTATTTGACTTTCTAAATGAATAACATCGTAACCGCTCGCAGCCTTTCTGATTCTCGTCGCCCCATCAATTTCTAGCATTGCTCAATCGGTTGAAGGAAAAGACAAAACGAATAGAAGGAACAGCAGAATTCTACGAAATTTTGTCCCAAGAGAAGGGGCGTGATTCAAATTTGAAATTTTGCAAGACGTACCATAAGTGATTAAAAATTCAGAGAGATTATGCTGGTCAAATACCAATGAGCACATTGAATTTGTAACCCAGGAATGGGGAATTTTGCATGGCGGCTATGCTGACAAAAATAGTAAAGGATGGAATAAGTCAATGAAATTTTATTCTACCCCTACTTAGCGTTAATACTCGCCCGATTCAAGATTTCCAGCAATGAGTATTCAGGAATGAAGTTGAATATAATGTAGATATAATATTACACATAAAATAAGGTGGCAATCCCTCTTCATTCGCCACCATATTTTCGAGTACCTTTATTATCACAGTAATTTGTTAGAAATGGTGAGTACGCAGGGCGTCGCGTCGAAGACATCGGTCAACAATTGGCAGGGAAGGTTACCGGATATGGTTTGAGATAGGCAGGTAGGGTAGGTAGACGGTGTTTAAAGCAAAAAAAAAAACTTTTTGCCTGTTTCCGAAAACTTACTAGAAACAATTTAAGCTCGATGAGGATATTGATGATGCTTACAATCGGGAAAATGGGGCCGGATTCATGTGACAATCTTGCGCTGCGCTCATTATGGCCTCATCTACTAATCAGAAGCAGATTCTCTGCCACATGAAATCATTTTAATTACTGAAATATAGGCTACGTCCTCAATGATGGATAACGGCAATTATTAGACAGGCAGTAGATGAATTTACTAATATTTATATTATGAACGATCGTGTAAAATTTTAATAACGTCAAAGTATTCCTTTTCCATGGCATGTAGCTCTCAATTTTATAACTGAAATGAATCAAATAACTATTTTTTATTGAACATATCAAGAATATAATTAATTTCAGCATGCGTTCTCCGACAAATATATGGATAGAAGTTTAAAGTTTAATTCTCTCTGATACTATAATAAGTTGACCTCGCCAGCTAGGCCGAGGCTTGTGCTGCAATTTTTTTTGGAGAAGCCCTTCACTAGTGATTGTCATTTTATCGCCTATTTTTAGTGAACCAATAATAAAATTTATTTAAACAAGCAATTGGTTGATCAGGAGGTAGGAAGGAAGGCTGCGTATCAATGCATGAAAAATAAGCGAGTTATACGTCAACGACACCCAAGCTTATAATTTTCTGGCTTGGATTAGACGTCATTTTGAATCAAAGCGTATCAAAGCAAGCACGATTTCGAATTTAGAACTAAAAGCAGCGGCCATTTGAGAAGTTATCATCATGATACTGTAAATTCCCTACTTTCGCTGCCACTAAACTAGCTATCTGCGCTTTGGAATGACAACATGGCCTCGACGAGTAACAACAAACGCAATTTGAGCTTTTAGCACAGTTACGGTACTCTAATCAGGTATAAAATGCAATTACAATGCATCGCTTCTGCTTAGACCGGTTGATTTGGGTGACGTGAAAATACCTGCCGCACGAGCATATTGCAGCTCTGAGATAAGTCAAAGGCCATAAGATATATTTCGCATTTTATCAGTGTCTGTTATGCACTTCGATAGTCAAGAGCGAGATTTAAGAACCCTTTTTTAACTCATCAATGCATTTGTACATATGATTATATCAGAAAGGACTACTGTATTTTATAAATATTCTCAAATAGAAAATTAGTTGATTTGTTAATGATTCAGACAAATTTGAACTCTAATTCTAAAAATCTTAATTTTTCCCACGGGGTAGTGCTTGTGTATTTCTTAAATCCCCCAAAATTTGCAATTTCCTCAATTATTTTCTCAGTGACGCAATTCGCCCAGATGATAGTAATTGTCCTCCATCAAGTTTCTTGCGCCTTTTACCTTTACTTATGCATTCCAGACAACGTGCCCTCTTTATTATGCCTCTAAAATAAAGCAAGCATTTTCCTTCTCTTCACAACTTAGAGCTTTTCCTCGAATTAGAACATCCCCAACCATCTAGCAGTGAAATTCAGTGAAAGAGACTAATATATTACAAAGCTCAAAAAATCTATATTTCTAATAGGACTTCTAACGTGATTTATTGAATCGAAACTGAAAGGAACCTTTCACGACAGCAGCTGGCTTCCACGGGACTCATCCCATCTGCCTAAGTGATGCTTGCTTTAAAAATAAGTTTTTTTTCAAATACATAATTTAAATAGATTACCTATATACCTATTATTACTTATTCCTTCTTCTATGATCAAATTTTCTAATACGGATTCTTACAATCGAATTTATGGCTAAATAGCAATGCTGTGGAGTCTTACAATTTCGGAATAAAATTGAAATATTTGACGTAGGTATAATTCGCTTGTTTTTCATGCACTGGAAACTTTCAGTATTTACTTACAGTATGATCAATCTAATGCCAGTTTAGATAAATGATACCATTAGTTCACTGAAAACAGGCGACAAAATGAGAAAAAGAACTAGATAAGGGCTTTACTTACATCTACAGTAAAAATAAGCACAAGCCACAGCGTTGCTGACGAGGTCAAACTTATTCAATAGCAGTAATGAAAAATCATATCCGTGGTGAATTCCTCACTGGTAATGGGAGCGAATGACAGTAGCCAGTAGTCCCGTGAGGAAACCAATTCCAACGCCAGAGGAAACTCATAAGCCCCTGGGCGACCGCGTAACTTGTTAAGTGGTGAAGGGGATTTTTGAGAATGCTTGAAGTCGTCAAGCCTTGATTCCACTTTACTGAACTTGACCGAACGTACTGCAATCACTTACCGAAAACTTTTGAACATTCCCGCACTTGATATGACAATATCGTATTAAAAAATGTTTCAAAATTATCTCACGAGAACATATCAGTGACATAGCCACGGGTATCATGGTTACGATCCCCCCCTAGAGCCTTCAAAACTTTTACTTCATCCAATTTATATACTTTATTTCAATAAATACCCGCATAAAAGTACTGTTTTTGAGTTCTGAAAATCACGTTTTCAAGATCAAAAATCCCAAAATTTTCGGGGGAGGATCCCAGGACCCCCCTTTTCCCTGGGTCGTTTTCCTTACGCCACGGAAGGACCCCGGAATCTACGGTCAACTCTCCCCATTTCAATATCCTGTCTACGCCACTGGACCATATATGCATATTTACTAATATTAAGAATCTTTTTTATGGCGTTTAAGACTTTCTAATAGGCGTGATCCAAAAACCTAAACCGTCTCTCCACCTGAGGAGGCTGATTGGAACAACAGGGAAACTGACGTCACCAAGGAAGTTCCAAGAGCCAAAATCCAGAAGGCATGAAGACATCTGATCTCATCATTAATAGATTAAAAGGAAGTATTTCTTTCAACATTGGAATCCTCGTTAGCCTACCGAGCGATAGAATGCGGAGTACAAAAAACGACGCGATGCGATAATAGATTCCACTATCGCGTGAGTCAAACAATTGGAAACTCTTTCGCACCTCATTCACATTTTCTATAATCTTTGAGGTGCCAAGGTGAACCTCCCATTGCACTAACGGTACCCGCCTCTGAAGAGAGCTTGGTATTACTCATCAACAAATGTGATAGGTACGCATTACGCAGCCAGTCAATAAGCGGAATAGTAGCAATCATCATGATCCTGACTCTCGGCAGCAAAAATAATTTTCCTTGCCTCAATTGTTTGCGCTTGGTTGAAACATCCAATTCTCCCGGGTCGAAAATAGTTCTCTTTTTTTCATGGAACAGACAACTTTGATTGAAGGCAACACCACAGTCGCATTCGTGAATACATATCACGTATCAGCTCACGAATAAAGGAGTAGTACGGAGAATTACGGGTTGAACTCACCCCACACCTTCGGAGTCGACTTAGAACCACAAATGCTGCAGGAGAAGATGTATCATGATCGTGTTAGACTCTCGGTAGTAAAAATAATGTTCACCCTTTTCTTCATTATTTGCCCTTGGTTGAAGTATCTAATTCTCGCGGGACGAAAATAGTTTTATTTTTTTCATGTAACAGACACAACGTTGATTGAAGGCAGCACCACAGTCGCATTCAAAATAAATATCATGTGTAAGCTCACGAATAAACGTGTAGTGTAAATTCACCCCTCACGAAAGGCCTCCGAAGTCGACATAGAATTAAAAACGCTGCAGGGGAAGATGTCATGAGTAGATGTAGAATTACAACCGCGTACATCAAGGTTCCCTATGGAGGGCACGCTGAGAACTTCACCGTTAACTACTACAGGACTCCTAGGCATGATGAAGCAAATACGAGAACTGATATGACAGCGAGTACGCCTGCATTCGAAACCAAAAAGACAGAATTCCCGTATCGAAGGAGAGGGAAGTCGGCAGGACTGAGTCGGACAGCGGTCAGAGCAGCTGACCTCGATGCTTCAAAATAATGGAGGTGATGTCCCACCATCAGTTAAGTCAATTGCTGCGCCATCAGAGTTATCTGCAGCAGAGGAATATTCCGAAACTCGCACTGCGGGGCCTGTATCGGGTCGATCGGCTCAAAAGCTATGTTTGAGTTTTGGCCGTAATTGGAGCGGTCAGCCCGAAAGCGCTTGCGGGGTCCATCGCAGAAGAAGACAACGCTTGTGTGATGCGAAGCGGAAGGAATTATAACCCGCTCGAACCGATTGCAGTTCAATCGTGTAAGCAAAACTTGCGCGACTGGAAGGACGAGAGAACGCTCAGCGGTTCGAATGTGCTTCGCAAACACTGCTTATCAGCTCGTATTTTTCGGAGCGAAGACAATTCGGACGGGTAAATGGATTTTTTTCCACGGTTGGGAGGATTACATCGACATTCGACATTTATCCCTATGAACATCGATGATTCCTGTAGCACCGAATCATATCAAAGGCCCATAAAGAACAAAAAAGCTGAGAAAGGTGGGTTGAAAAAAAGGTCAAAATATGCAATGGCCGTGCCTAGTCTAGCCACGTACGAACCAGGTTATATCAAGTAAAACAAATAAGGCTTAACTATCTCATTTGGCGAAAGATTGATGCCGTTTAGTCATTCTCGAAGGCACAAGGTTGAGCAAGGGAGAAAAGTATCAATTGAAGACTTCATTACAATGAATAAATTGTGAATTTTAAAAATTTAAGATAGGGACATTGACTTAAGGTAAAATCACAACTTGCGCGATTGAAAAGACAGGAAATCGTTCACCAGTTCCAGTGAGCTTCGCAAGCATCGCTTATCAACTCATACTTTTCACCAGCAAAGACAATGTGGACGAGTGAATGGATTTTTTCTACGGTTTTCTACGGGTCGACGGCCAAATATTATCCCTATGAGCATCAATATTCCTTCAGTAACAAATCATTGCCAAGGGCCCATAAAGAATAAACAAAGGTTACAGTGATTGTTGGAAAAACACGGTCGATCAAAATACGCAATAGCTGTGCCAAGTCAAGCACCCAACGAACCAGATTATTCCATATAAAACACATTCGGCGTCACTATTTGATTCGGCGAAGGAGTTAAGCCGTTTACTCATACTCGCATAAACCATATTTAGAAAGGGAAAAATGGTACATCAATTTAGGGTACGCTGGACCTTAGCACGATGGATAAATAGCACAAGTGTGAATGTTACAAATTTAGGTTCATCATCAACATTGGTCAACAATCCTAGGATTGGTTTGACGCAGCTCTCCACTCAGTTCTCCTATCAACTAATCTTTTCATACCTATATATTTCTTCTCTTTCACATCCTTCTTTACTTGTTCCATATATTTTGTTCGAGGTCTTCCTTTTCCGTTCTTGCATTCAACTTGCCCCTCGACGATTGTCTTCATCAGGCCATCATATCTCAAGATGTGGTCTACAAGGTTGTTCCGTCTTCTTATTAAGGTTTTCATGAGGCTTCTCTTCTCACCTACTCTTCTTAGGACTTCCTCGTTACTAACTCGGTCGAACCATTTGATCTTCATCATTCATCTGTAGCACCACATTTCGAAGGCCTCTATCCTTGCTTTCTCCGCTGCGGTCATTGTCCATGCCTCACTTCCGCATAGGAGCATACTCCAAATGTAGGTTCTTATAAATTGTTTCTTTACTTCCATATTTAAGTTTCCCGCTGTAAGCAGGTCTCTATTTTGGTGGAATGCTCTCTTCGCCTGAGCTATTCTGCTGATAATTTCTTTCTTACTTCTCCCGTCACTAGTTACCTTGCTACCCTAATAAGCGAATTCATCCCCCTCTATCAGTTTTTGCTTCCCTCTTTTAATGTTAGTCTTAAATTTAGGTTAGGGACAGTTAAGAATGCTGGGACTAGCCACGGTGATAACTTTACGGAGTCACCCGTAATCCGCAAATTGTGCGAAAAATCCACAGAGAAATTGTGTCTGTCCGGTATATTCCCTAAATTTCCACAGGGGAGAATGACGACTTGGTAGCTTAACTGGCTAAAGCCCTCGACCGGAAATCTGGGGATCCGGGTTCGAATCCAGGCGAGTAATTTCTTCTCTGTGGATTTTTAGGAACAGTTACTACTATAGATACAACTTTCGCGACTGGAAGAACGGGAGATCGTTCAGCGGTTCGAATATTCTCCGCAAACACTCCTTAAAAGCTCGTATTTTTCAGAAGCAAATACCATTCGAACGGGTAAATGGATTTTTTCCTACGGTTTGGAGGATTACGTCGACAGTCGACAATTATCCCTGTGGGCATCGATGATTTCTATAGCACCGAATCATATTAAAGGCCCATAATGAACAGAAAAATTTGAGAAAGGCTGGTCGAAAAGAAAGTCAAAGGATGCAATAGCAGTGCCTAGTCAAGCAAGCCACGCACGAACCAGGTAATACCTTCTGAAACAAATACGGCCTTACTATCCGATTCGGTGAAAGAGTGAATCCGTTTACTCATGCTCAAAGGAATCAGATTGAGAAAGGATGAAATGTTAATCAATTTACGACTTCAGTACTTTGAACAGATAAAGCAAGTGTGAATTTCACAATTTGTTTTACAATAAAGGTCAGGGACTGAAAGGACAGTATATCTTCGTCGATAAAAAATGTGCTTCGCAAACATCGCTTATCAACTCGTAATTTTCGCAAGCGAAGACGATTCGGACGGGTAAATGGGTATTTTTTTCTACGGTTTGGATATTCCAAAACTATCCCTACGTGCATCGATGATTTCTTTAACACTTAATCATCTCCACGGGCATATAAATAACAAAAATAGGTAAGAAAGGCGGGTGGAAAAAAGGCCAAAAGGTACAATGACCCAATTCAATCCCTAGTCAATCAACGTAGGAACCAAAGCATACTTCTTGTGTGTCAAGCGTTCAAACGTGTGGCATACCTATTTCTCCACTAAATATGGCGGAGTTAGGGGGGGGGGGGGTGAGCAGCCATCCTTCCCCCATAATTTTCGGAAAAATTAAAAGATGATTTTTTTAAGGTGGATTTTCAATGTAAGCTTATATTTCACTAGGTTGACAAATACTATTTAAATAACTGATGAATGCGTAAAATTTTGAAGCTTGTCGCGTGAAAAGTCGCATGCAATGCCTTGAGAAAGAATTCCCCAATGCACCGGGAATCGAACCACCTATGGCATTCCGGGTCACTGCGTAGACCATTATTCTCTAGACCAGGGGTCTTCAATATTTTTTTAAATGCAAGGGCCGAAAATCGATTTCACATCGTCTGAAGGGTCACAATACTCCATGTCACTTTACCACCACATCAATAAAATTTTTAAAAACATATAATTTCAAAGTGGAACAATCTTTAATGGTTAAAATGTTCTATCAACAATGCAATTTTTGACAATGTTTATTATTTACGAGTGTGCCGATATTAGGTTTTATGTTTTTTGTTGCGACACAATATTTTCTTTAGCCTCTAAGAGCCGCAAGAAATTATCAGGCGGGCCACATGCACATAAACCGCATAGACCATCAAGTTCCTGAATCCCCAAGGTTGTTGTACCAAATTCAAAGCCCTAATTCAAAATATCCTCAATATTTTTCAATTTATTCCTTGAATTACATCACAATCGATAATAAAATGAAACTGGCGAACGAGTCTCTCTGTTGGAGAATTTGGCATATCTATGTGACTCCCTTCTCCGTCTACCCCAACTTCACGCCATTCTAAACCCACCATTTCGAGAATTCCCCCGCCCCTGAGATACCCACCCCCTCCCTCCCTCCCTCAAGCCCCTTTCTCGAGACGACGGCGGCGATAAAATAACTCTTCCCCCCACCCCTCTCCCCGTCAACACCCCACCCCACACCCCCTTCCTCCCCCAGCGTAAACGTGCCAAACATAGAACAACATTCCACGCGCTTATAACCCCCTCTCTTCAATTTTATCGCTCATATACAAACCCATTGAGCGAGCACATATATTCCCAGAGCGGACCTTCCCTCCCCCCACTTCTTTACTTCCCAAAGAACTCATCGTCTCGCGAGAATTAATACCTTTCGTAATTTTCCTAAAGAATTTCCAGGCGTAGCCCAACCGAATCCGACCCATTCGGTGTTGCCCTTGAAAGAGTTCAACTTAAAAAGAACAGCCAAGGAGACGTAACGGCAAAGCTATACCTTTACGCATATTTTCTTCTAGAGCAGAATTATTACCTACCAGGAAGTTGTAACATAACGCTAAAGTCATTTGGGATCACAGGGACTCCATTTATACCCTATACGAACTCGGTTCATGTGGGATGGCCACTTTCTCCCGAGAGCCTTCTGGCTTGACAAATAAAAACCGTAACCCTGGCCTGACCTTGCTTCGGCGATCCATTCGAAGATTCATAACCAATGCGCCAGTTTCCGACACTAATTAGGCCAAGGGAAGGATTTTCTATGGTTCTATTCTGGCCGGGGTGTAGTTATCAACGTTTTATTATTTCAACCTAAAATAAAACTTAGCCACCATAGGAAAGTACACCAATGTGTCATGTGTCTTCATGATTAAATTCATCAAAATACACACTTTGCATTAAATTATGTTATGAGCATTTACGTCATCTAAAATTGGCATAAGTAGAGTCAAAGTATGATTTTTAATATCCTGTGGTATTTATTAACACGTTGCGTACGGATAGTGAGAATTCCCGTTATTCCCCCCCCGAGGGTTCCGGACTTCATTTAGTCGATTCTACACAACCAATTTAAAAGCATACTCTAGAAATTATGTAGTACGTTTTAATTTGTTGGTCGTTACCAGTGGCGTAACTAGGAATGCGCTTTGGGGGGATGGGATGGCCTGGGGTGGCGACCCCTCCCTCCAGGCAACGTTATCGGGAGAATTTTCGAAAATTAACATGCCTGGATATATATTTTGCATAATTTTGGCACTTAAAATTTAACTTTAAGCAGATGCGGCTATTAAATTTCAAAACCATACAATAGTTTTAAATAACTTTTTTAGTTCTCAGAGGCTTTGAGGAGGATCTGTCCCCTAACCCCCCCCCCCTCACATTTACGCCACTGTGCATTACTAATTATGAATGAACGTGCCATAATATTTCGTAGGGCAAAATTATATTTTTAACATCAGCTTTCTAACCATTTTTAAACCGAAGGCGGTTCGCCCAAATTTGCATATATTTCCAGTGTCATACCCAGGTACGCCATCCCTCTATATTTAAATGCCCCGGTAAGCAACGTGTAATGGCCTTCGTGTTCAAAGTCTGATGTTTCGATTTGTAAACTCTTACGGATGACTTTTTTCATTGTTTATATCCCGTTGCTTTCGTTGAAAGTATCTTAATTGACAAATATATTCATTTGACACATAAAACAATGTCGTTTTCTGCGAAAGAAGACCGATTGATGGATGTTACTGGGATAAGACTGCGGCCAAAAGGGAATTTCAAAGTTCATTTCACGTGAGTGCAAACTTTTCCAATCTACCGGTCCTGAGAGTTGATTTCTCCTTATTCGTATCATGCTGTGTCAGATACGCATGTCATCGCCACTCTCTCTCAAATTCTGTGTCAAGTACTGTTCCCTATGTATTCAAATTAACGGAGCCGCAACTGTAAATATTATTGAGTATTACAGATGCCATGATCAGATAAAAGCAACCAAACTACAACCATTACGATACTTTGCGGATAAATACAACGGAGTGAATTTGCCAGAACTAGAAAACCAGTCAAAGAGGTCCGTCCCATTGATATGAACGCTAAATTGAAAGGTTTATATTATCTTTCATCCAAGTCTTGCTATCGTAGGGAAGAAAAAACTTTCAGTATAGCTTCTGATTTCATTCTACCCAAGCCAATCTCTTTAAAATCAACCCATGTCTACCTGGCTAATGCGATCATGGTACAGCTATTCATTGCATTCGAATGATTATGATTTTTTACCACAGTTTCTTCGATACGCATAGCATTGGTAGAAATAATATGATAGAAGCATTAAAAGTTAAGGAATAAAATAACAGTGGTGTGAAATCATATTATATATTTTAATATTACGTTAAACATCCAAAAAACCACGTATTCACAAAGAATATTGCTGAAAATAAGAAGAATTGTCCAACGCCCTTGAAAATAGTTGAATGTCATTCTTTAGTTCCTGGGGTATTAAGGTTTTCACTAATTTCATAAAGAAAAAAAATAAAAGGATTAGAATCAACTTTTGGCAAAAATTTACTTTATCGCTGAAATTCTTCACCTGTTTTGTCAAGTTTTTACTATTTATTTCCAGGTTATTCAGCCGTCCATGCATCCTTGAATACCAATCGACAAGGACTGCTAATTTTTCCACGGACCGATCCAATGAAACCAGATACACGGCCATATCCTGACGTCTGAAGACAAGCATAACCAGTTTGAGCTCAAACCTACGACACTAATATTCGAGCAAAGGAAGACAAAACCCGACGCCAGGCGTAATTAGCACAAGAATAACTCTCAGCGTAAGAGTTTAAACGCAAAAAACACGACCTCATAGCAATCAGTAAAGGTAGCGAAAAAAAACCCTCTTCCAAGTAGAAATGAGCGCTTAAGAAGTAAATTTTCACTCGAACGAAGAGAAGATAAATTTATTTTTCGTGTTAAAGTGAAATAAATAAAAATAAGGCAATCTGCATTGAAAGAGGATAACTATCACACTCAAACAGGCTGAACCGAATGCGCCTTACAGTGCTAGCCGATTACAGACGTCTAATCCACGGATAACTATTGAGCTAGGTGGTTGAGATTGATTTCCACCCAGAGGTGTGATTGATCTGGTGAATCTCCTCATAGAACATTCAACTCTCGTCGAAGCGCCAAGGCTCGGGCTAATTAACACTGCAGAGCTCCTTTCTCCAGTGTCTACTCGCGGAAGCCCTCGTATCCCCACGTATCCTTTTCTTTCCGTCGAATAAAAGCATAACAAGAAGCCAGGGATGCATTCATGCCCGAGAACGTCTCTGCGGGATCTCTTCCTCTTTCCCCTTCCTTCCTTTCCCCTCCCCAACCTCCCTACTCATCCACCTACTTCCCACCCTTCCTCCACATCGGAATGAAATGAGCTCGGTTGGGATGGGTTGGGTCGAGCAAAAAGAATGCTGAAATGAAACACGCTCACAGAGATACATCCCCGACGGTCGGAGGAGAAACATGCGCGTGTTTGAGCGACGCCGGTTGCTTCTCAGAAAAGAAATTCTCTCGGAGAGAGAGATATATACATAGTACGTACTACCACGGAGCCATGCGTTTCGTCGCGGAAACTTTCGAACGTAACACGAGAGAGATTATTATCCCTGGGTATGTAGTCTTGCTCTATCTGATATAGTGGAAAACTGATTGTTAAAAATTATTCAGCGGAAACGGAGAGGTTCTTAACATTAGTGTAGAAATAAAAACGAAAAGATGGTCCAAAGAACGTTTTGGAATCGATGATAATGTTCATTATTTATCAATAAATTTTTAAAAACTTTATGAAACCATTCCGTAATGGTTTCGAGCAATATAATATCACTACTATTATCAATTAAACTAGGGCTGATTTAGGTTGTAAAGGATTGCTTAGTTTTTAGGAGGTAAAGGCGTATTATTTTTTTTTTAACTGTACACATAAACTTAATCAAAGATAGTGCTTTAAAAAATTTATAATGGAAGCCTGTGTCTGTAATCACACGTGTTTTAACAAACAAATAATATAGCCCTTGACATTTTGCTTCGCTCTGCAATTCTGACAATTTCTTTCGCTATAGTGCTCAAAATATTCTGCCACGTTTGTAAAAACCAAAACTTTCCACTAAGCGCTCTTTTAACAGTTTACGCCTTGATAAATTTGAATCCGCAAATACCCCTTAAAGATTTTTAAATAAATTAATTCCATACGTTAATATATACATAGTCAGTTAACTGAGGCTTTGATTAGAGATTGAGATGAGTGACATAAGTTAAAGGCTTTCTTTACCTTCTTTCTTTAGCTATGACCCAACCTGCATCTGTTCCGATGTATTCAATCCTTGTAGCAGGAAGTGTGAATTTTTCAATGCAATCAATGATTAGGAATATTTCCATAAACGAAGTTTCTATGCAGATCAACTTACTCAGATTAACGTGAGATAATAGTGTGTGGAACATACAGGGGAAATTTAAGCATATAGATAATTTAATTTACTCTTGTTTCATAACTGCATCGATTCACTCGGGAGGAAACATCTAAAAATCCCGAAAGCAGTGATAAGTTCACATCAAAACATAATGTTTCCATCCAAAAAAAAGCCGCAAAAAAGCATGAATAAATGCTGGAGGATTCCAAATGAAGCAAAGAAAGAAGTACCTTTCACCCCAAAGATTGATTGCCAGATTAAAAACTGAAAGGAATTATTCAAGGAAAAGTCATTCGAGTTATTCTGGCTTTACAGTTCTCCTTGAGGCATATCTTATCTCTGAGCACAATCCAATTCAATGACGGGTCTTTTGGGCATTTCACACCGGTTGTTTTCTTAGTCCCAACTATGCCACTCAAGGTTCACAGGAAGATATGGAAGCTGGGGAATAAGTAAAAGCACAAAAGAAAACAGGGAACCTTCCAGGAATTCATATTGTTTCTCTCATCTTCTGGAGAGGAGGCGGCAGAGGGGAAGAGGAAAATCCTTACTTGATATCACTCGAAAATTCCATCCATTCCACGAGAAGCAACAAACCCCTTTTGCCCGCGGCTACCGGCGACCCTTCCCCTGACCAGCAAAGTTCCTCCTCCTCCTCTCCAGGCAACCATTTCCTACCACCCAACTCCTTAAAACTCAGTCTGCCGATGCTTTTAACTCCCTCGGTAATTCCAAACCCCCGCTATTTCTACAGAGCCCCATATTTCCACGAATATCTTTCCACTATATTCCCTCCGCAATCCTCATTTTCGTGCATACAGAAAAGAGACAAGTGGGAGGAATAAGTTGAAGGTCAATTAATGTTGGCTACAAGGGATATAACTTGCATTTTAAGAGTTTAAGAGGTCCCCCAAAAATAACATCCAAGATTGATATCAAATATAAAACAGACAGGAAGCTATTTTGAACGAAATTGAATAAAAAATAGGAAAGCTATTTTTTATACTATAGGAAACTAGGATTGTGTCAACTAAGTCATAGATAGGAGGGTATGGATTGGAGTCCATAAGGACTCATGGAAGCCGCACTAATGATCTTCCGACGGTACAATTTGTCGTACATTATTTTATCAAACAGTGGTCCTGATTCTGATAATTTGCAGTTAACCTAATGATGGTTTCAGCATGTAATTTCCTTATTTTATGTAGACGAACGATGCCCTTTACTCTAAGAGCAGACTAGTAGGAAGGTAGAGAAAATATCTGGTAATGCAACTAGATAAAAAAATGATATTCCGGGTTTTGAAGCAGCTCACAGATTGTACTTATCATATCAGCACTCTCAAGCGGATATCTCGTACATGGACACTAATAATACTAGATAAATTTAAGAATATTCCGGTTTTCGTTACCTGATGAGCATGAACGGGTAAATATTTGCCTCATCATCCATAAAGTCACACTGGCAAGTAAATAATCTTGAACACGTACAACATAGCATAATTTAATAATGTTATACTTTCAAAAGTATCATGAATGATTTGTATCATGATGTATCAAAAGTATGATGATGATACATTTGAGATGACAGAAATACAATCTGCCTGATTGGCTTGAATATTCTGCAATACTTAATGATATTACGTAGGATATTCCAAAAATATATTCTACAGCTCATTTACGGTTATAAAATCTCAATAATGGTACACACCATATAACATTGATTTCACGCAATTGGAGGGACCATGTTGAACATATTGAGAAACTGAGTAGATACGGAGCTTTGGATTTTACGTAGTTCTTGATTCAACATAGTTATGTCTAAATCTTGATTCAACATTATTATCAGTATAGTATTCTACCTATTACGGTAGATTTCCATGGAGTGCTAAAGAAGTAATCTGGGAGCCTCCCTTTCCTTCCAGCACTATCTTCTTCAATTCCCTGTTAGGCCTACTCCCTTTTAATCTACAGAGGTGCCTAAATCCGGCCTTTACACTCTAGGTATGATCGCCTCTTCACGCAAACTTTTGATTTTACTTATGTTTTCATGCTATATATTGACGATGAACATATGCAAAATCAAAAGTTTGCGTGAAGTGGCGATCATTTGTAGAGTGTAACGGCAGGATGTAGGCACCTCTATAGATTGAAAAGGAGTAGGCCTAACAGTGAATTGAAGAAGGTAGTGCTGGAAGGAAATGGATGCTCCCAGATTACTTCTTTAGTACTCCATGGGAACCTACCTTAATCGGTAGAATACTATAAAAATAATAATAATGTAGAATGAAGAAGTATGTAAATTCCAAAGTTTACTTAGTTTCAGATTTAGTTTACGTAGTTTCAGATTACTACTTACAAGGTTCGTCACTACAACCTTCTTAAGGGCACGATATGTATACACGTGCGTGACCTGTCCACTATACTCGCTGGCGCCGAACCGATGAGACGCTTAGCGCCAGCCGAGAAGTGGGTTGCGCAACCAAAGAAGAGAGAAGAAGGGGCGGATGGAGGGGGGCCCAAAAATACGAGGAGACTCTCATCTGATGCGTGTTTCAAGTTCCTGGGCTCGCGGCCAGCGGTGCAATCATAGCCGGTCGGTCGAATATCTCTCCGCTGATGTCACGCCTACTCAGGCCCCGATACATCGAATCGATGAAGAGCGCCACGCCACGCAGCGGCCGTATTGAATGTCGATATCTGGACGCGCGATTACTCTCCATCCCTCCTCCTGTGTGTGCTCCTCGCTATAAAGGGTTTTGAGTTTCCGCTGCTTTTTTCCCCCTGCTGGACTGAGGAGTGCCTTGAGGGGTACACGATAGAATGATGAAGTCCGTGGGCATCTCCGAACCCACGCCTCCGATAAATTTCGGTCCGTCCACGAGAGAAGAAAAAATGCCTTATCACTGTGAACGCATGATGCGAATACCCATTGGAAATGGTCGCGGAAAAAATTCTGACGGCTACGATTCGTATTCTACGTAATGCCGAGGGAAAAAAATGACCAGCATAACTAGGCTAACGGGTTCACGAAATAATTTAACTTCACTCTACAAATTTTTCCAGTATTAAGCGTCACTGGAACTTGTTTATCACTGTGACCGAAAATCATGAACTTCATAGTTCCATATTATTTATACGATCACGCTTTCTACGCTGCACGTTATCATTAGTATTTTAAAAAAATGCTGTTAGATCACAATGGTATGTATAGTTTATTTAATTGATTATACATCATTTTTACATACGTTTTATGCATCAAAGTCCAAAGTATGCTTGAATCTGCATATTCCTGTGTTTTTTAACCAAGCGTCTTCTAATTGATTTCGACGTGCAACGTCAAAAAATATGGCATAAATAAATTATTGGCAAATCAAAGTTATCACTTTTCGGTTTCAACATGCCGCTCTCTTCCAAAAGATGAATTTCTTCGACGAAACACAGGTAATTCCACGGTATGAGACGGAGAGCTGAAGAAGCTCTAACAAATATTTTCAACTGAAATAATGCTATTCCATTTTTAGAACTGTGCATCATTGTTAAGTACTTCATCTTAAGATGCAACTTTGTTTGCAGGAGCACACAACGAGAAACCCCAATAATTTATTGGCAAACATCAAGTTTTACTTTTGCTAATTTTCAATGTAAAGCTTAAGATCAACAGGGAAAAATTCGTAGCCATAACTGGAGCCTGAACCGAGTACCCGGCTCACAGAGTCCCTGAATAAACACAAAAAAATCTGGAACATCTAATCATATATCCTAAATCACCACTGCCTCACGGATTCTTATCTAATCATAGGTACTAGAAAATATTTCACCCGTATATTAGCAGATTTCTTCCTTGTGGCATGAAAATGAGTAAGAGATTCAAGTTAGTTTAAACAAACTCAGCACGACGAACTGTAGTTATGGTGCTCAAAATATTTGCAATCTTCAAAAACAACCACACTTACAGAAGATTGTAAGTGTAGTTTGATACCAAAATTTATTTCATTCCCGGAGAACATTAATAATGTAATCGATCTGAAGGTAGTTGAGAGTAAAAATATACCATTTTACCGATAATGCATTCATAATCGACCCTGGCAAGTTAAAGGATCTAACATGAATAGCCTCGAAGTTAATGTGGCCTCGGATTTCCCAACAATAATTTTTCCCCTCAGACTGTACAAGTCAGGAATTCTGCGATATATTCAATCACTAAACGAAGGTATATGGTGCATCAAATTGCTCTTCGGTCAGATTCTGGTAACAGCAGATGCATTAAACACGATCTAAAGCACACTAATTGCCATTTCAGAGCCAGAAGCTTCAAACGATGACCCTCACTCTCAGCGTAACAAGACCAGTCTTAAGCATTTAACGAATGAAATTCCCAAAATATAAAACTACGGTAGAGTATGACATGATATTAAAGCACAATTAACAGAAGTAATTGTTTCATTAGAGTAAAAAGCTACAGTCTGCCCAGAAATAAAAGAAAATAAAATGGAACGGAAATCACTAACGAACTATTACTCGTGGAAAACAGAAAATTTATCTCTTTTCAGAGAGCTAACCCCGCTTTAAAGTGCATTAATCCAATGTCAATCGCCAGAATACTTATTTTGATTCATAAGTGATTGATTACCTACAGGTCGCTATTAATTTTCTTTGATTACCGCTACATCTCTTCGTTCGATTGCCAATTAAACAATCTAGGCAAAGCAAAGAGGATTTCTATGAACGAGAAGTTTTTTGGAGTGCTATTTTTTTATTTAATTAGGTAATACAAGGGTCATAAACAAAATTTACTCAAATATCGACAAATTTATTCTATTTTTACATTATGATCACGGGTTCGAATTGAACGTGAGCAGAACGTAATATTTCGCCTAAACAAGTGAATAAGCGCGCAGAAACAACTCAAGAATTAAAGCGTTGTCAAAATCTCCAGTATTCCTCGCAGCTCCTCAACGGCATTCGCATGTTTTCGAAAAATAAAGATTATTATAATAATATCTTTCGATGTAAATACCTGGTAGAGGTCAGAATTGAAAATAATTATTACAAAAATATTTAAATTGTATAATATGATAATATGAATAACACAATAACCATTCAACATATTTCATGACCTACTTAGCAAATCTAAAAGAAAGGCTGTTTGTACATCAATTATAAGATCCGCGGCAAACGTGGTTTTGTAAACACAAGTTTTCAAAACCACGTGACGGTTGGAAAAAAAATATTTATATCAAATAAATTAATCCTACTCTGGCTGAACACTGGCAAAAAAAACAAAGATTAAAGATAGAACAACCTATAAAATCGTATCCGGCTCGATTTTGTGGAAGTTCTTTTTATCCATGATAAAACTCCAAATCAGCGAGGGAAGCAGTGGAAGCGGCTAAGAAGTTATGGATACAACGGGAACTGAAGTTTTGGTATAGGAAGTGTTGGTTGGTTAGTAAATTGCCCGGATGGACTTTGTAATGATGTTTTATTTTGTACTGACTCTCCTTTGTTAAAATGCATCCCCATGACGTCAAAACCCTGACCTTCACTCCGATCCACTCGATGTATGTTTTCGTCCTTCACTCACTTGTTCACCAAATCCGTTTCCCCTCCCACTCCCCCACACCTAATTCCATATGCCCCCACCTCCTACCTTGGCCTGGGTATATATGCCGAGAGAGTACTGGGTTTTTTCACCTTGAAAATGACACTTACGTGTTGAAACCATGGTCGGTTGCTGAGTTGTGACATTAAAAGTGTGGGAATTACCATTGTGTTCTTCTTTTTATCATGGATAGAACAACCTGTCATATTTTAAGTTTTGCGACCCAAAACTTAAATAGCTGAGTACTAAACCGATGATAGAGACGGTAAATAATTTTGATCAAAATAAATACTCGCTCAATACTTGATATTGAGTATGGCATACAATGGTGCGGAAACGTTTGCCTGAGCAAAGGGAAAAGATTCAGGCTCGATGCCTTCATAATATGTATAAATTCAATGGGGTCGGTGGATAGAATGGTAAGATTCTGAGCGTGGTGGATGAAAACATTGAATATACCAGGATAGGGAATGTTGCTCAATACTTATATTCCAGTTTAGAAGGTATAAAAAGAACAGTAAGAATAGTGTCATTTTACAGTATTTCAAAAAAGGATACGGAGACGTTCAAATCTGAGGTAGAGGCTGGGTGAGAACGGGATGTTAGGAAGGAAGAGAATAGGTTTTATGGATTCTATCAAGAGATACCAGCAGAATGCTGATCCGAGGAAAGAAATGGAATCCGAGAGAAAGGTCGTTACAACCTATATGAACTCTAATGGCCACGTTACGATTTTCATCTCGACCGCCTTCATCATACCTCAACCAGTAGACGACTCCCAACGATAATAACCCCAAATACACCTACGCAGTTGCACCTAACGATCGGATCGAATAGACGTGAGTGTTTGTCAATGCAACTCACGCAACGGATAACGACATCATAAAAACTAACCTATGAGAAGAAAAAAATCAAGCGAGAGGAGAAAGAGAGAGATAGAAAACATTCTATTTCGTAATCCCAACACAGAACATTGAACTAACAATTGTCACATACTCGGAGGCTACTCAGGCTCATATAAGCATTCTATAAATTTACAAGTGAAGGATCGTCCGTATCTTGCAAAATAATGATATTTAGAAGACCTTTTTTTTATAAATAATGCAATGAAAAACGGAAAGGATGAAAGTGATACAAGTAAATCAATAAGACAATTTATAAACTATTACAGAAGCAAAATTTTTTAACAATACGTAATTTTTAAGGTTCATTAAATTACATTAATTTCATATTAATACATATAAACTAATACAGATACATATTTTTGTATAAACATACCGAGCATAGCATTAAATTACATTCATTATGATAATGCCAGATCAGAGCGTGAACTTTGTTTGGGAAACAGGTAGTTAAAAGAGTATTTACTTAAATATTCGGCTACTTTTGGAACGACGCATTTCACTAAGGCATAAAGCATTCCATAATTCACTGCCATTTACTGCGAGGTAATAAGATATTAGAGCGGAAACCCCGAGGATTCAAGTAGACGAAGCCTTAGAGCAAAAGAATTAGCTTCAGCTGTTTAGTCCGAAAAAATAAAATCAGACTTCACTATCTTACTTCGACTATAATCAACTTCTTCGGTTACAATCAACTATAAATAAAATTCACTTCCACAAAGTAATAAAAAACCTTAACTACGGAAGTACATAGTAACCCTATCAGTTGATAAAAATATAGCACTACTTGTGCATTCAAAAACTTCAAACACGGAATGAAAAAACTGGCATTGTCCGCTAAAAGCTCGAAGTTACATAGTATTTCATAGAACTGTTAATACGAAGGACCTATTGAAGGTACAGTTCCGGCACAGAGTATATATCTACTCTGTGGTTCCGGTGGATGTTGCTGTATAGGAGGGAAAAACAATGGGCAGCGGGTGATGATAGAGAATAGGAACATTCTGGGTAACGGCGAAGGGTGGATGTAAGTAATGAGCCTCTCCTTTGATCCTACCCGCGGAGATATACTCTTCCCTTTCGCTCCTGGGAAATATAAAAGACGGAAAGCGGGGGAGTAATGCCCCTCACAATCAGTCTTCCGCAGCGTCGAAGGGGGAGGGGCGAGCTCAGAGGAAGGAGTGGGGGAATTCGCTGACCCCTTCCGTTTCCCTTCATACCTCCCTCTACCACCTCCGGACCGCGATATACCGCTCGCTTCTCCGGCCAAAATATTTTATTAAGGGGGGCGCACACTACCTCGACAAAAAGCTTTGCTGCAGGCACCACGTTTTCCATTTCTCTGCTTACAATTAGCCTTGCTGAAGGTGCAATTTAATCCCCCGGTATATTCCTAGATAAAGACGTATCTTTGCAGTCATTAACGAGCATAGTTTCTTATGTACATTGAAATAAATGGCAGTTAATCTTTTCCACAATATTAAAATCAAAATCCTCCAATACTTCCCGTTAAATTCCCTTCCATTAAGCTTCCACGCATCCTCTGTTTTATTGCCGTTATATCGTTTATGCATGATTCGCAATGTACCTGTGAGTGCCTTTATATCACCAGCGTAGCCAGAAAACGACTACAGTGACTTTGGGTTGTTTGAAATTACTCTTCATATAATCACTTTATTTGAAAAGTATTTATAAACAAATCAATCTACAGTAAAATTAAGACAGAAAATGAATAGTTGTTGCTTTATTTGATCATGATAATTTATGCACACATTGAGCTTGAATCTGTCAAATAATTACAAACCGTGATTATTTGCTAGATTAAAACTCAATTTTATACAATCTCGTCGTAAATTAATTTGGGGGGAGAAGAGCCGTCCAACCCCATTCCTCCTGGCTACGGTACTGCTTTACACAATTTTCGAGTATGTAAATGCTTCAAGTTTCGATTTGCGGTATTCTAACAGCGGTTAATTTTTCTGCGTGATTCTACGTATATGATGTAGCAACACCAGTTTGAAAGGGATATCACACCCTATATCCAATGGTGTTTTGCAAGTGCAGCTCAGAGCACACTTGTAACAGTACAAAATAGTAAAGACTCCCAAATTTTTGCAAAATATATCCGGAGGCAGGCTAAGAATATAATCAATGTACCGATCTCACAGTAACTGCGCTCCAAAAAGACGCAGTCACTCATGAATACGCATCGGAAAACAAAAATTCATTCCCTTCTAGAGATAGATGAGTCCAAAAACAAAATGCTGAAAAAACGCACATTTGATACTATAATGCAGTGGTTCCCAAAGTGGGGGTCGCGACCCCCAAGGGGGTCGTAGGCCGTTCGGAAAGGGGTCGCGAGATACTAATAATATGGTGAACAACGTACTCAAACTTGGACGACCATTTTTAGGGGGTCGCGGCTAAAAAGAATGAGCTAAAATGGGTCGCGGAAAGAAAAAGTTTGGGAACCGCTGCTATAATGAATGCACGTTTGATTCTTCGGTTTTCATCTTCAGCAAAAAATACTTGGAAGCTCAAGAGATATGCACAAATTATATTTCATTTAAAAACAGATAACTGAGCAGTTAATATTACATATTCGCACTCAGGGGAAGTTTTACAAGAAAATCCACGTGAATTATAAACCCACACCGAACAAATCCCGAAATTGTTTTTTATGTGTCAAATTTCCTCGGTTCATACTAATTTTAGGGCAAGGTAAAACTGGTTATTTTCAGGAAAAACCTACCAAAACATTCACGAATCTGGACCTTTTTTGTTCGATGGTAGTAAAACGAACGTATTTATAAAATTATCATGGAGGAGATGATAGATAATAATAGACGCGAGAGAAATAGCTGAAGATAGGTTAAAAAGAGGCTATAGAAAATATCAGCTTGTCTACTTCACGTGCGCACGGCAGATGATGATGATGGTTGCCCTTAACTAATATCACTTTCGCAGCATAAGGCCGCGCTATTCAGGCAGAGTCCATCGATTTCCTATCAGGGGTTTTCAAGGTGGATGATGACGACGTCGATAAGGCACAAAATTGCGTGGGTAACACACGGATATGCGCGGCCGAAAAGAGAGTGAAGAGAAAATGGAGGGGGGATGAGAATAGGACACAGAATGGGAAATAATAAGGCTAGGAGGAGAGAGATAAGAAGACGGTCGAGAGAGAAGAGGAGACGGCGGAAATAGCGCCGGCTGCGCCTCCAACCGGAATGATGATGAACCCGCAGATTTTGTTGATGCGGACGGAACGAATGGGAATATAATGGGCCCAAAAACGGACAAAGAGAGAGAGAAGAGACTCGTAAAGAGAAATGGGCGAAAGGAAAGACTTCGCGCGCTGGCCACGCCCCCCTTTCCCGTGACCCCCTGGGGCCAAGGGGATTGGCGGGAAAGGGGGTCGGGGCGGTTGAATGGAACTGCCGGGACATAATAGAGACGTTTATTGGCGTCAGCCCCTTTTCGGACTGCCGAAGAGGCTCGGGACAGTATGCGTGCGGGAGGCATGCGAGGGATATAATTGTTCCCCTTGGGGAGAGGGGGTGCGACACGCAGAATCCCCCCGACCCATGGATTCCTTCCCCGATATCTCGCAGGAAAATCGGACGGGCACGGCAACCAAACGGAAGAGTTTTACTCGAACGAGTTCGCCCTCACCCAAACTGAGAGGACACGCCACGGAGGGCGACAAAATGACTATACAGTAAAAAGACATATATTTCTCTTCTAATTTACGAATTTAAATTAAACATATGGCCTTCACAGCAATGAATAGTTCATGATATACGGGCCATTTCACACGAGGCAATGAAATGCAAACTCTATAGTACTTCACTCTCAAGAACTCTGAAGTATAGAGTATGTCTCAAATCCCAATATTTGAGAGCCAACACTTACCTACCCAAACTGAGAGGACACGCCACGCAAGGCGGCAAAATCCCTATACAGTTAAAAGACAGTCGATTTTATTTCTAATTTACGAAGTTTTATAAAATATATAGCGTAAACAACGAGAAAATTTTCATAATATACACGGCATTTCACACGAGGTAATGAAATGCACACATTGAAGCATACCTTATATATCGAATCCTACCATTGGAGAGCCACTATTTTCCCTTATCGTGTTTACACGATTAGGCAGTCTTTTTGTCACTGTACACGATGAGAAAATAAGAATGTGCGCTAAAATGCCTCGAGTAAAATGGCCTCTATATTATTGATTGAAACGAAGATATAATGACCTATAAAAGGCCGTTATGGAGAATGAATTTTAAGGTAACCAAATTGAAAAGTACGAGGAAATAATGAACAGATCCTATTCACAATGGAAATATTAAGCTGGAAGAAAAGAAAGGACAGAGATATCTCGACGGTCGTCGATAAGATATTATCAAAAAGTATCAAGTAAAATTTTACCGTAGATGATTCGTAGCATTATACTTTCACCAACACCCAGAAACAGAGTAGAAGAAGCCCTAAGGCTACCGACGCCATTTGCGTCGTTGGTTCAAGAACAGGCATCCTGCGTTCATGAGGAATTGACCTAATAATGAACCAGGTGAAAGACCAAAAAGAACCTTCATTAGTGGGATGTCATTTGGCACCGCTTGACTTTTGCGTTATCATTTGTTCATTGGAACAACTGTATAGGGGATCGGGTGGGTTTGTTGACTTCCCACCTCGTGAGCTCGGGTTCAAATCCCAGCGGTGGAAATGAATTTTCATATACTACCCGATCCCTGCTTGAATGAAGTAAGGGGGACATTTCAAGCGCAATACTCCGGCCGTAATATGAGACGTTAAGTCGCGGTCTCCTTGGCGCCTTTCGTTAAGAGCAGACTAATGCCGACGCCGGGTTTCTCTCCCCCCTTCCTTATCTACGCTTCCCTCTTGGTGCAAATGACCTCAGCTGTCGGTCGCCTCCTCCACATACCATACGACACCATTCCACAGAAATACATCAGCCTCAGTTTTTAAGATAAGGAAAAATAAGTACTTCATGTATGACTCATGAGAGGGTCAAGCTCTACTTTGATTAATTGATCCATCAGCGCTATAACAACACTTAACTCTACAACTTCACGCAAAAGTTCATTGAATGTTAGCATGAAGAACCTGAAGATTTTTCTCCACTCATTTGTCAGTTGATGCAATAAATTCGATGGAGAAAGAAGATAAATCATAGTATAATTAAATAAATATAATTAACATTTTGCATACCAACACACATTTTATTAGTTCCAGGTCCGTGCTGAACGCCTTCTTAGGGTGGTGGACGGCCATGGCCATAGGGCGTCAGCATCATGCAGGGGGAGGACTACCGGAATGATCCAGAATTAATTGTTCATTAATTTAATTACTCTACTTCATTCATTCACACGGCGCGTTAAGCGCAAACATACAAATAAATTGACAGGTAAGGAAAGGAAGGGATAGGAACATAAAATGGAAAAAGGACGAGGACAACGGTACTATGGTAGATGGAAAAAAAGCCAGAAATCAGAGGGTAAAATGCGGCCTGACTGGGACTCGAGCCCAGAACCTCCTGGAGGCCGGTCAGGTACTCTACCAGTTGCGCTACCAGGACGCTTAGATTTCCCATGATTTCGGCGGGGGTTTATGGACACGAAACTCCCTTTGCTATGGCCCACAAGTGTAACCAATAGATGGCACCGGGACAGCTCACCACTCACCAACAGCAGGAATGGACGAGGACACAAGGATGAAAGGAAAGATACACACTCACACGATAGCAGGAAAGAGACAGGAACATGCGTTTCGGGGCACGCTGAGCCCAAGTGAAATAAGCCAATATGGCTGATACACTACTTCATTCATTCACACGGCGCGTTAAGCGCAAACATACAAATAAATTGACAGGTAAGGAAAGAAAGGGATAGGAACATATAATGGAAAAAGAAAATTTAATTTACTGTTTTTTTACTCAAGACGGTGTTAAAAATGCTATTAAATTGTTTATTGAAATCACGTTACTGCTCAATGTTGGTATTCTGACTGTAAGATTTGTTAGTTTCGGAACTGGAGGGCGCCAAAGATTTCCAGGCTGGTGGTCGCACCGGGATACATCCGGTGTAACGGCAGCCCAGCACGGGCCCGATTAGTTCATCCAGACCGGTTTCAAAACACCCGTGACATTGCGTAGAAACCTTAATTACCAATCCATCAATATCTCATTTTTTAATGGAACGATTGCGTTAAAATCGCTCGAAATGTAGGCACTAATGGAATTGAGTGGATTTTACGAAGGTTATTCCATTAATTTATCAATTAATTCGAACCAATGAAGATGTAACAAAAAAGCTACATATTTTTAGCGATGCCTTTTAACCTTTCGTCAGCCGCAGTATTGGAATAGCCGAGTTCAGGCGCAATGTGCCTGACAGGTACGGATGTGAAAAAACATTATTAACTCTTAGCATGGTTCAGTGGTACATCTTTAAAGTTTAAAACACCATTATTAGTGTATTTGAACGCTTGAATGATGGGTTTCGTGCTTTACATAGACCCTTTTACATGCCTTTATGCGGCCCCGGACCGATTCAGCAAGGTGAGATTTAACGTGCTCTTTCGGCTATGAAGTATTATTATATGTAACATATAATACATAGTTAGTAATAATTAATTTTAGCATCTGAATTCTATAAGATCATTTATTCTATCTTATTTCTCTAATAATGCTTTTATTTTGTTTTATTTTCACATAATTTTGCTTAATTATGCTGAATAATCTGCCACTCATCTATTGGCATATTGCTCAAAATGAAATTTTGCATAGTATGTGTCAAAACAAAAAGCTACTCAGCGATCCAGCAAGGTGCGATTTAACTTACTCTTTAGAGTATTAATTACTATTATATGCAATATATAAAAACACTGATCTTATTGCATGCGAATGCTTTAAGATCAGTATTCCTTATTTTGCTATCTTATTTATCTAATAATGCTTTTATTTTGTTTTATCATGACATAATTTTGCTTAATTATACCGAATAATCTGCCACTGATCGATCGGCATAAATACGAAAAATGAAAGGCTGCATAGTGTGTGTCAAAACAAAAAAAAACCTACCATAAGCGTCAAGGGTCTATGCGGCCCAGTGGCATCGAGAAATGAGAAAAGCTCGCGCTGTGGCTGTTAAATACATGGGCCCAAAGAAAGGTAAAATAAATCTTCTAATAAACATGTTCGAATAACTTAATTCATGCAGAAAATTAATAATAATAATATTGCAGATAAATGTAGAAAATGTGGGAAAACAGGTGAATCCATTGTACATAACTTCAAGGTGCTCAGCTCTTGCTGGCAATGACTATCTCAATAGGCACAACCAGTTGGCCAAAATTATCCACCAAAACCTAGCAACTACTTATGGACTTTTAAAATTACTCCACCGTATTACAAATACTATCTACCCGCCGTACTAGAGACAGATACACACATTCTATACTGGGACAGACCAATACTCACAGATAAAACAATACAATACAATTACAATAGACCTGATATTTTATTGATCCACAAAGTACAGAGCAAACATAGTTGATGTAGCAGTGCCACTAAATCACAATGTTGAGTCTACGGAAAGAGAGAAAACACAAAAATATCAGAATTTGGCCGGTGAAGTAAAAAATATTTAAAAGTTGAAAGAAGCCAGCATTCACCCACTGATAATCTCTGCGAAGTGAGTCTTGTCCTAAAGATTCAAAAAAGAAGTTGAAGACTTGAGAATTCAAGAACAACTGATTAACCTTGAGCAAAAAGCTGTTTTACTACAGACTTTCCAGATATTGAGGAGATTCCTGGGTCGGCATAATCGGACAGTGTAGGATAGGGTGAATTCTCTTCCTTAACATCCGAGCCTAATCCTAAATTGACCTTAGGATAGGTGAATATTTCCAGCTGGTTTTAATTAGCTGAGAAAGTGCACAAACTCAACAAAAAAATAATAATATTATTATTAAGCTTTGCTCCAGAATAGGCAAAAAAGTTGAGCATCAATGCTGGGCTTAAAACGGCCGGGAAGGTTGGAATGAGGCGAAGAGGGTGCGTGGAAACGAAAGTTTGACCGCGAGATGAATTATGGCGAAAGGATATAAAGATGAAATCGATGGGAAAACTTTTTGACAAAAGGGGAGACAAGGCGGGGAAGGAAAAAGTTGCGAGAGCAGAAGGAGCCTTTCATCGCAACTCGTAGTTTCCTAAAACTACACGAATGATTACTAACTCACTCCAATGTAACTACTTTTATAGCCCCCGTTTTCCATCGAGTAGCATAGCTTTTCCCGCCCCTTTAAGAGCCTCGATACTCGTCCATTCAATGTGTGCGATCCATTTTTCTGACTTAAAGTCTCCGTGTTGTAACACGAATGCGAGGGACCAAAAAAAAAAGTCTCCGCGTTGATTCGCGAATTCATTCATCACCCTCACGGTCTTTTTTACTGCTTGTGAGCAATATGTCATCGGACAGGAGCAAAACTCTATGGACCTTTAATCATACGTCATCCGGAGCGATGACTAAAGTTTTAGGAATACAAATCATCCAGCACTCCCCTAAAATGCTTGCGTCTCAAGGAAATACGGAAAGCAGAATTAGTTGCCCAGTTTCCCCTTATCCTCTTAGCCGATGGAAAAGAATGTAAGAAAAATTCTTTTTACATGCGCTCTGTTACGCATGGTTCAACCTCATCATGAAATCAAGCAAACCCCACAAATCACTATTTGTTATCATATCTTAAAAATTACGATATTGACCGGATTGC
Organism: Ischnura elegans; assembly: GCF_921293095.1. Classification (NCBI taxonomy): domain Eukaryota; kingdom Metazoa; phylum Arthropoda; class Insecta; order Odonata; family Coenagrionidae; genus Ischnura; species Ischnura elegans. Next base: position 91,934,941 of record NC_060248.1, read on the forward strand.
GTTTAGTCAGGGGCCAGCAAATTTTTCTCGGGACTCTTTTGATGCTGTAAACATTTTTCCAATTCTTCAATAGTACCAATAATTTTGTAAGTGCACCTACGCATAACCAGAAATAAATATGTAATTTTTTTAAATGTGGTATAAAATCATAATTCCTAGTGGAAGTACCTGCTAGTATATACTTAAGACGATTTCTTAGCAGACAATACAACGGTAATGTACGAGTATTGAACTTCCTAGACAAAGGAAATGACTGAGGTCTACCAAGCAAAAAATATGAGAGCAGAGGAGATATACAAAGAAATTTCTTGCTTAAAATAATCATAGCTTAATATTCTGATACCTTGTTTATTTCATTGAAAACATTCACATAAAACGCCAAGCCCCGCATCAAAGGAAATTACTGTTACTCTTCCTCTATTTTCACCAGGCTTTTTAACCTGCCCATAAATAACAAATAGAGATCTCGGGAATGAAAAAATCAAACGCTCAAGAATTAGTAGAGAAGTTGGCCTCTGGGATTGGGAATTTCGGCTACATGGACCTAAGTTCCAAAACCTTTGTCTGTAAATAAATCAAATAGGTGGGAAGTTAAGATTCATTTTTCATTTTGATGTGGACACATTGAATTTCTCACTGCGTAAAATCAGCATCTGATTAATAGACAAGAACGCTTACAGTGCAAAAAAAATGTGTGCTTTTACTTCATACATTTTCCAGGTTTATGCTCCTATTTTCAACATTTTTCTTTCTGAGGACGCATCAATCCCGCTCAACCTGCTGCTTACGCATAAATCGTTTAAAATTAATGCATTTACCTTAAACGTTAGAGTTTAGTCGAACTTTGGCATAATTTTCGTGCGCCACAAAACATTTCAATTTTACATCCCAGAAAATTAACCGAGGACAAACTTTATAATGTAAAATATTCTAATGGTTTTCCTCAATACAACCTGAAAACGTCAAGATAATAGCTTAACACTTACCATGAGGACCTAAGTACAGTAGAACTCCACCCTCGCGCTGGCCATTCTCAATACTTTTAGGTTTTTTTCTTATCAATCAACCTTTGATTCGAGGAATAGGTATCATTTTAAAGAATGAATTTGGCTTTTGTTTTTTAAATGTGTTTATTTAGAGGCTAGTAACACTTTGTTAAAATATGGCAAAAAACTATTTAGCAAAAGACGGGTGGGGTCATATCACAGAGTCGAAGTATTCCACGTGGTGTAGTATTAATCCCATTCCAAGCAAAGTGTTATATTTTTAAAGAAAAAATCTTCACGATAAAAGAATATTTGATTCGGGATGATGCCACCCCAGAGATCATCTTAAGAGCCCCACGTTATTTCCAGGTCTGACAGCAGTAATAAATTAGAGAGATATTCTGCCGAATGGACAGATATGAGAATTCGTTTTTCCTCCGAACCATAAAGGACTTTCTTAAATGCCAGCAATGTAATGTAACAATAAAAATGAATAATAAATTAAAAATAAAGTTTAATACGTAATTTTGTTCAAGCATTTTCTTTTACTATGTAGACTGGTATATATGGGCAGGTGTCCTGACGCTCCCTGCCACACGCCTTCCTAGGCGAACTGCGGGGTAGTATGTAGATTTTGATAAATGTTATTCCTAGGAAAGGTGCCCGCTAGGTACGCGCCAGCAAGAACGCGATGGTTTATAGGTATTCCCATCCCTCACCACACATTTCACCGGGCACCAGCAGCAAGGAAAAGGATGGAAGTGCGGGCGCCGGAGAGTGGATGTTGCCGGATTCGGATCGAAGAGACACTTGCACGTGGGTTGCGGAGGGCAGAGGGCGCCTCGAAGCGGGCGGGAGGAGGAAAGGGGCTTGTCGGAGGGAACAGACCCCGGCCGAAGAATGGCGATGAGAAATACTCCCGAGGGAAAGCAAAGGAGAGGTAGAGGGGCTGGATGGGGGAAAGGGACAGGAGCACAAGAGAAAAGGCTTGCGCTACCTACATGCAAGGGGATGTGTGGACGAAGAGAGAAGGGCTAAGGGTCGGAGGTGTACGGGAATACGGCCAGAAGGCTGACAATTCGGATTGGCGAGGATAAAGGCTCATATACCATAGAGGAGCAGCCATTCCATTGGTTCCGGATACGTATTCATATTTTTAATTTCTACATTTTTATAGCCTAAGTCGATAGAAACTCTTTAAAAGGATCCTTTAAATTAAATTCCGCCCTACAAAATGCATTGCGCCCTACAAAACGCTAATTTCTGCACTAATGACAATTCAGATTGGCGAGGATAGTGGCTTGCAGAGAGGAATAGCCATTCCGATGGTTTCGGATACCATTTTAGAACTTAGCTTTTTAATTTCCACTGCTAGTACTTTAACAGTCGAGAGGAATTCACCAAAACTGTAAATAAAATAAAATTGAATTTCAATTTAATACGCACCCCAAAAAAGTTAATTAGCTTTGCTGAGATACTACACTAATGACAATTTATATTCGCGATGACTGTGGCTCATATACTAGAGAGGGGTAGCCATCTCAATGGTTTCAGATATGACTCTAGAACTCAGATTTTTAATTTTTCTACATAGGATACTATTGCAGCCAAGAGGAATTCCTTAAATAGATCCTTAAAAGTAAATCCAGCATCATGTTAGAGTAAGAGATGAGATGTAAGAGATAATGTAAAAGTAAATTCAGTAACATCCAGCGTAATGCTCACTTAAAAAAATTAAGTAGCACTGTTGAGATTGGGAAAAGAACCGGATACCACACGAATGACAATATCTAATTAACCGTTATCAATAACAATTATCTAATTTAACCGTTAATTCTAGTAATAGCAACAAAGCAATAGCAAATAAAGCAATAGCAATAACAGTAACATAAAAGTAATGGCGATAGTAACATTCATAGGACAGTGATGGGCTAACGTTCGGAAGTGCACGGGATTAATACCATAAGCATGACAATTTAGATGTGTGAGGAATACAAACCGGAGAGGAGGATGACTGGGCATCCCACTGGTTCCGGTTGCTAACTTAAAGTGGTGGTTAATCTTAATTTTATGCACCAAATACTTAAAGTGTAGCGGACTATTCCTTTTCGAGATCCATTAAATAATCATGACTGGGCACTTAAAGCTTCATCTTTCGTCGCTATTGTCGCTGAAGGGAAATTATTCGCGTAGATGACAGCACTGTGGCTAGCCCGAAACATCCAGGGAGTATTATGGTGATTGTATGGGAGTGATCATTTTTCAGCATACTTTCGAATATAGTAGCTACTCCAGAACGATCAATTTTCTTGAGGTACCAAGTGCGTTACATATGGAAATTTTTCTCGATGAAGTTTTTTGACTCTTTCGAGAGAAAGACCGAATTCCTTGTGGTAGAATTAACTTTGTTGACATTTCCATAGCTATCCCATAAGATTTTTAGCCTATCCCATAAAACTTTTTGACTACCACATTGGGAAAGCAGCTATTCCTGTTGAAATAGGGCATTTTAAGCTAGTTTATTAGATAGGGCATTAATAGTTTATTCTGTACCTTCCGCCTCGATTAGTAAAACAACTAATTAGTTTATTCTGTTCCTTCCGCCTCAATTAGTAAAGCAACTATGACGTTCAATTATTTCTAGTCTAGCGTTCACTTCCATATCATCACATATGCCATGAAACGGAGTTACCACTCATTGTCAGAGGCTGAATTTCACTGATAAACTGTTGAGATAAGTATTAACTGTTGATCCATTCCGTACGGTTTGTACTTAATTATAAGCTGTTGATTGACCTATTGAAATCCCAGCAGATGATATTTAATGATACGCTAAATGCTAAGCACGAGGACCGACTCACAGTTTTTTCCACTATTCTATGGCAGAAAAGAAATATAGTGTCCTGAAAATGCTATTCAGGGATTGATTCGATTATTTAGGATTTAAACTTGTTGTTTAGAACCTCTTTTATAACATACGTTAATTAAATAAAATCTCCTCTATAATAGTCTGGCGTTGTTTCATAGCATCGTACATCTCCTTGAATCGAAATTACGTACTTACAACTCAGGAAGTTGAATTCCACCGATAAGCTGTTGAGGTAAGTATTAACTATAATCCCATTCTGTAGAGTACTTTCTTTATGGATATTTCGCACCATTCATAAAGTTCTTATCAAGAGACCAGAATAAAAAATTAAAGAGACAGAATACTTTTACACATCCACAATCTTACGCAAACACAAAAAAACGATATTTTCGAAACAATAAACATATAGATCAACTAAGAGACCTAATTTGATCAAAACATACTACATTACCCTTAAAGAGAAACGATTTTGCATTACTATGAATTGTGTAAATGTTGAAAAAAGTTCCTCTCGATATATTTCAAAATGAAATAACTTATCATAATGCACATTAATTTCACATCATAAAACTGAGTGGCAATGAAAAAACTTGCAAAAATTCCTATCCTGAAAAAGAAAAATAAATGAAAGTCCCTAAAATAGCCTGTTTATCAACGGACCATACGATCTCTCAGTCTCCAACACTTTTGGTCGCCATAAAAAATCAGTAACTCCATCTTTTTTTTAAATAAATGTACCAATTCGTCCAAAGAGACCTTGTCATAAGAGGCGCACTGCTATGAAGCACGATAAATCTTCGATATTAATAATGAAAAAAAATAAGCCCCGACGAGTAATCTTGGAGTCAACCCCCAAAACTGCACCACACACCGATTTCCGATAATCCGAAACGCATTCGTCACACGTATTTTCGAAGCCCCAGAAACTAATCTCGTCGCCGGTTATATGAGGAGAAGAGAAAAAAAGCGGAAGATGAAATGATCAAGAACTGCTCCCCCTCGTTTCTCTCTCTATCTATATATATATATATATATATATATATCTCTCTCTCACCCCAGTGGGCCAGGAGTACATACATGTTCGATGTCTCTGAAGTCTATCTCTCTCTCCGCGTCCTGTGTGTACGAGCTCTCGGCGAGGACTCGGACTATCTGGCACGAGGGAGGAGCGAGGGCATCGAGGAAGGATATTCCGAACGAAGTTTCCATAATCCTGGACTTAACGCGCCTATCTTTGAAAATATCAATTCGGTCAGATAGAATGATTTTAAAGCTTTCAGCACAAGAATTAATTTCTCTAATACCACGATCGCCCACACTAAAAACCGATTCAAAGCATATCAATAAAATAACATTTTTTACGCCTCGTCCTTCGTCGTTGTGCACATGTGTCAAGGAATTTCTGATCAAACTAAAAATTAAAAAAAAATCATATACAGATTAATCAATTTACATAATATATTTTCTACCTTAAAATCTGTATCTATCTTTGTGCTATCCGTTTGGTGTAAGAGGAGTTCGGATCTTGATGAAAAGATCGTGGGCAACTACTTGGCCAACTTTAAAATGGATAACTTTCCCGAAGCTGTACTCTTTGGTGGCCTAAATATAGAAACAGATGCATAGAACAGTTTTATTATACGAAAATAAAGCATAAATAATTCGCGCTCATTCACTCACCATACTGATTTTCTCGAGGAAAAATATTCTGCCCAGGTCTCACGCACACAAACAAAGAGGTTTATGGTGATCTCTCCCTCGGCGGTGACTTAAATCGCAACTATTCTGCCTTTCTATTAATTTTAGTAAGCGAAAATCTGCCGGGAGAGAGAAGGTGGTTTTTTACCGCTTAATAATTACTTTTTAATATGACTTTAAATGATACTGTTTCAGATACTTGTTCTTTACATTAGAACACACAAGAGTATGGCCACGGGGAAATTATCCTTTCTTAAATTGTGACACGGCCGTAAGACGTTTACTATTCCTATTGCTTAGCCAGCGCTCATGGTTAAATGAAAAATAACAATTTGTAAAGCTACTGACATTTTTATCGGTTGTTTTAACTAATCTCAATTCACTAGCGTCATTTCCATGGGGAATACCAGCTCCCTATAAATTTATAATACCAGCATGTCTATTTTTCTTCGGTGATGCTTCCTGAACGGTGAACCCTGGTGAGGAAATGTAAATTCCGAGGCGTAGCTTAAACAGCTGTTCATGCTCACTTCCTCAAGAATTAAAATTTACTGTAAAAAGTAAACAAATAGAAAATATCAATACTAAAGCATTAAAATAGCAGTGAAAATTGACTACATTTGGATTCAAACCCTAAACTTTCATATATCGGTGCTGCCAGTTACACCGCGAACCCCTTAAAGAAAAAAGTTCCTTCTGCCTCTTTGTTTTATTCCTTCCCAGCATCCGATATAGAAAATGTGTCCTTTTCCAGGCGACGGCACACACAACTGGGTCGCGGCTGAGGGCAATACCACCACATCCCTCAAACACCATTCCTCTCTCAGGACTCGTGCAAAAAAATCGCGAGGATTAGAAAAACATCTTCCGAGAAGGAGCATCTTTTGGGAAACATGTACACTCACGGACCAAGGAGCGGCCGACTGCCTGCCGCCGAAGCGAGCAGTCCGCTCAATCTTTAAAATGTATGAGGCATTAGAAGACGAAAAGACATCGTGTCGAGCAGATGTCCATATGTCATAATAATTTTTCTGCGATGTTACGATTCTACCTCCGAGCAAAAGATATTCAGATTTAATCAAGCGAATATCATCGAGGAGCAAATAGTGTGCCTCCAATAAGTTTAATTTTTGGATTAGTTGGTTATAATCAAAGCGATGATAAATTTAATTCACAGTGTCTTCCCTTTTTTTGTGGGCTCATTTTATGCATTATCGTAAAACGTTTGAAGGCGGTGAATTAGTCTATTCAGCCATTTAAATGGATTGATGATTAAGCTGATGATAAAATAATTTATGATAATTTATTACCTCCACACAACTGGTAATTTTTAACAACTAAATTTCTGGTGAAACTGAACTAATCATTGTAGCCGCGCAAACAGAAATATCGATTAATGTCATAAAATATATTGGTGGAAAATTAATTTGCAAGACATGGGAGTAGTAGTGACAACGAAATGGTAATAGCATTAAAATATGCAGCAAACTTATGCATAAATAACTATGGGCTAAGAATTTAAGATCGTCGAACAAGAACTTGTCACTCCAAAAAAACATTCTTTTTGTCCTTAAAAAAGCAATGGTGCAAAAATAGGGATTCCATGGGAATTAATGCTGAATCCCTACTGTAGAGGCAGAAAAGGTGAAGTTTTTAAATTATGTATCAGCAGAGGTCAGTTTACCATTATACTACAGAAAAAATATTAGTTCTCGAAAAGTAAATTTTGCATAAAAAATAAGATAGTGATTATGTATGAAAAAGCTACAAGTGAATTGATTTTAAAAAAGGAGAAGCGCAGATTTAAAAAAATTGCTAGAAATTCATCGGTAAAATAAATTAAGAAAGCCCGAATCGTCTATAATACGTATGAAAAGATAGTACACTTAATCACGGAGGCAGTGACGGATCCAGGATAGGGACAAGGGGGGGGGGGTAAGTGGAGGGTAATCTCACAGTAGTAGTGAATGTCCGAATAAAATTAGCAATCTATCTAATGTAAATAGGATATCTAGGGAGGGAGCTATAGCCCTCTTAGCCCCCTCCCCATAGATCTGCCACTAACCGAGAGTCGTTATTATAATTTTGAAGATTTTTTCATAGCATTGAACCCACAGCTGTCAATGATTTTTGATATACACACTGTCCCAAGGGTCGTGTGTCATTTTTGACCTTTAATTTTAGTAACTTTGCACCGAGCAATATTCAAGGAAATTGGCATACTTATGGGGCAAGGTCCTAAGTTTTGTTGAATGCAAGCAAAATTTTACAATTTTGACCTTTTGACCTCACAATGTGGGTCCAAACCAAAAATTTGAATTTGCCTTACGGGGTTTCAATGCTTAAATAATCGAGATAGAAAAAAGTCTGAATTTCATTGACCAAGATGTCAATTCTTAGATTTTCGGACACGAGATACCCGAAAATAATACATTTATTTACGAAAATTCAATCGTTGACCCAGTTAGGTCACCGTCAAGGTCATAAAGTTGGCAAAAAGAATAGCATACCAACAAAGGTGTCGATCCATGGGTTTTAGAGGGTGCCCAAGTCATTGGTATTGTCTAAATATCCGTATTATTCACTTATTGACCTTTGACCCCCATTGTGACCCTCAGAGGTCAAAAAATCAACAATGCGTATCTATGAACTGCCTTACCGACTTTGGCACCCTCCAAAACCTATGGTTTGACACATTGGTTGTCATGATGGTCCGATGTTTAACTCTATGACCTTTGACCCCCATTGTGACCCTCGGAGGTCAATTAGTGAATAATACGGGTAATAATAATAATTATTATTATTTTGGTTTGGACCCACATTGTGTGGTCAAAAGGTCAAAATTGTAAAATTTTGCTTACATTCAGCAAAACTTAGGACCTTTCCCCATAAGTATGCCAATTTTCATGAATATTGCTCGATGCAAACTTACTAAAATTAAAGGTCAAAAATGACACACGATCCTTGGGACAGCCTGTACAATAAACCAGAATTTTGGTCTAAAGAGAGATTGTGATAATGAAACAAAAAGATTTAACTATCACTGTAAAAAAATAGACAGAATATATGGGGTTCTTTTTTAATGAAACGGAATACAAGAAGAAAGAGAAAAACTTAAACCCTTTTACTAAATCACGGAAAGTCTTTCGCATATTTTAGAAGATTTTTCCATAGCACTGAACGCACAACCGTCACTGATTTTGATGTCCAATAGCTCAGATGATCAGATCACAAATGATCGCATTTGTGGTATAAAGAGATATTCTTATTATGGCACACAAGGATTTAACTTTCATTGGAAAAAATTGACAAAATAATGGGGTTCTTTTTATATAAAATGTAGTAGAAGAGGATTATAAGATTGGACGAAGAGTAAACACTTTAGGTGGGGAAAAAGTCGAGTAAACAAAAGATCGCCCAGCGTTTATCGCATCAATCGAGTGAGATTCAATGTTTGACCATGAAATACCCGAAAAGGATGCGGATAGTAATGCAGGAGTGGGATAAAAAATATTCATCGCGCTCGAATGATTCAATTCCTCGCCACGGCTCTTTGGCGACGGCTTTTCGCGATGTCAAAATTCGGCCATCAATTCGAAATGTATCCACCACCCCCACAGAATCGAATTCCACCCACCCTCTCCTCACCTTCCACTTCAACGGTTCCCGCGACCCTTTCGCTCCCCTAGTCACACCTTGGCCTCCCTTTCCACCGCGACTCCGGCAGAAGAGTAAACCGGAGAATTTATCGCCTTCCTCTCAACCAAACCGACTTGACCACTTTATTTCGAACGAATATGCGACCAAACAGTCATTTCCATTCTCTTGCGCGCGCACCCAAAATGCCCTCTCCTTTCTCCGTTTCTCTGTTTTTTTTACCCTCCAGGGCGCGGCGGACCGACCGTGGCCTGACAAGTCCGGAGTGCGATGAAAAATTACGGATCCCTGCTGAGCTGGGAAGGGACCAGGAGAGGAGGAATAGGGATATGTGAGATGAAGAGAGGGATCGAAGCGGGAGGGAATAGGAACAAAGAATTGAAAACTGGAAGAAATAGATGAAGGAGCATGTATATCAATGACACTCGCTTTAATAGGGTGGTTTCCTATTATTTTTTTATTGCCTAAATAGAAAGATCATTGATCCTGGAGTATGTATTTCACACTTTTAGATTTTTAAATGACGATATCTATTTTTCGTGATCAAATGAAAAGTGAAAATTTTCAAGCGCGCGAAAACGCGACGGGTAAGTATGAATACCGGGAAAACTCCGTGTGACGTCGTTCTGGTTCCCGCTGCCACAACTGAGGTGACCTTGGGGCGAGGCTTTGAGCGCTGATACGACGCGGGATGCTAGCAGGTAGCAGAGTACCCTGCTAGCTGGTAGCGCTTGGCTTAAATAAGGATTATTAAACGACCTTATCAAACAAAGAAAACTTTCCGACCTTAGCCAGTTTTAATAGGTGATTATTAAGACATGTTTCCCTCAGCTCTGTGCCTCATGCATGCATTGGTAACCTCAGACGATGTAAAACTTCAATCTACTCGTATAGAAAATAGGTCCCTGTGACGTCACGTGGAGTGGCATCGCATGGGCGCCAATCTGGCCTTTTTCAAATGAGGATAAAATTGACCCTTGCCATTCGTCTAAACCGGTACTTCTAAAACCAAGTAATTTGTATATTATGAATACAATAATGGTGGGTAACGAATCGCAATCAATGCCTTTCGTTTTCTTTGATGAAGGAGACTACCCTATTGTCTATTAGATCAACATAGAAAATGAAAAAATATACTTTAAAAACCTATGGATTCGAGACGTATCGCGAGAAAAATACAGATTTCCACAAACAAACAGGAAACCTATTATCATATCTTATCCACGGTTTTTTTTCATTTTGTCCTTTTTCCAAGATTCACGGTTTAAAATAACAAATCACGGCTGTACGTAAAGCATACGAAAAAAAATTGAATAGTACACAATTCCCAAGTTTTACACTAATTTTCCCAATATATTTCGAAATTAATACTTAATATATCTTCACTATCATTAATTGCGCTAAAGCCACTGCTGGACACAAAAAGAATTCCCATTACTTAAAACGTCAAATTAAGGTGAGTAGTGTACCATAAAAACTACATACTGGTAGCATAAAAAAAGGACAATGAGGGCTAATTTTTCATTTCATATTTTTAATTCACATCCAATTTAAGTGGTTATCATGCGTATTTATAATTTTTTATTATATTTTTGGCATTTTAAATCCAAAAATAAGATTAATTTATAAATAAAACGCAAAGAAGGCTTCAGCAGCTTAGCAGTCACGTCCCGAATTATGCCGCAATAATTTGAAGCGAGATTGATAAAATAGGTGGAGGTTATAAGATTAATGGAGATGATGATTAAAATAATCCTTTCGTTAAATAGGATAAAAAGGACAAAAAAAATGGCCCCATCAGCCTCACAGCCATAGACTCCAAGCAAAAAGGTGTACTATCACTTTCAAAAGTAAGTTCCTATGGTCAGGGTGAAAATCATTTCCGCTATGTTCTTTATGGCGCCAGTTTGACGCACCCTAGCAGACCACGAAGGCCTTCCTGCGGCACTCTTTAACCGAGTATAAATGGCTCGTTATCATCCTCGACTCCCGAAGTGAATGCCACAAGGCAATTCCTCCTCAGATTTTTTAATAATAGTTCCTTAATCTTAATAATTGTTCATCTTCAGGTGTTTTTCCCATGTGAAGTCGTCTCATGCGTCCTCCAAAATGTATTCACGCGTGGATATTCCCATTGAAGGAAGAAGAAACTAATATCTCCGCCATCAACCGGAGTGACCGAGAAAATTTCATTCGCATACCCTTAACACCGTAAATAAAAATGATCATGCCTGAGTAAGATTTCGCACAATGAATGCATTGAAATTATTTCATGGCGGACAAATACAAAATTTTCACTGTAAAATACATGTCACCAGAGTCATTGGTGGGTTCAGGATAGAGAACAATTCGACAACTGAACAAAATTACCATTTTATCTATTGTAAATTGGATAACAGAGGGAAGCTACAGCCTACCCCCACCCCCCCTATCCCCAGCCCTTCTTCGAATCCGTCACTAACTTGAACCAATTCCGAAGATAACCACAAAAATATTTAAGACAGAATGACATCCGTGGCGATCAATAAGAAGCCAATAGGACTGAAGATCACTGCATAATACCTTTCTTTAACGATATGATATGGCCTTGAACTTGACTGAGGAACGAAATAATCCCACAACAGTAAAACGCGTACAAATGGCAGAAGGAACAGCGGGTCATAGAGAACATAATGTTTTGTAACCGATTTTCCAGCGCATCTGGGAGCAATGCATCAAACGATCGCTACAATTTTTTTTCATGAAAAGATATGAGCACGGTACAAGGGGTCCGGAAATGAAAACCAGACAACTGGAAAAATGGACCCATATATCTTATGTAATTGACTCGACTTCATAAGGCATTGCGCCCGTTTAAGTTTTTAGAAGCCATTTCAGAGTGAGGGCGAGAAAGAAAGGATATGGCGTTTTAATTGAGAACCTGTTCGGTTTCTCGTATATGCCCGTATGTTATTTCTGAGCACAGGTTGTGTTCCCGCAAACCATAAAAAAGAATGACCTTTCATCTTATTTCTTTTTATTTTTCCATCCGATTCTTTTCCGCAACAGAGTCAAGAGAGCACAGTTACGGTCAGAATTTTTCTTTTTTCTTTTTGCTATCGACTATATCGTCCACAAATACGTTTCTTTCCAAGGGGTCGAATTAATTGCACTTCATGTTGCTCTCGAAACGCCGCATTTCTTGCCTAAGGCGTGGGTGCGGTTTTTTCTGTCGAATAACATTAACGCTGTATTATCAAGTAACTGCTTTAACCTTTGTTCTTCGAGCTGGATCAATCGATCAAATGGTATTTTTCATAACTAGAAAGATGAAAGACTTCCAGCTTCACGAAACAATAAAAGCGAGACCAACTGAAAGGTTGGATGGCGATATTTGGTGGAACCGTGTAGCAGGAAACATAGTAACAGATTCACTAATATTGTATGTAGAACAAATTTTTTAATGGCCTGTCCCAGGTTTCAACACTATACACTATGTCATTCTCAAAGGTCATATTTTGTATAGTGTCGAAATATGGGTTAGACCATTAAAATAATTTATGGAACATACAATATCAGTGTGTTCGTGATTATGTTTCCAATAACGGGTACCATTTGGGATATTATATGCTTCGACAAAGTGGTCCCACATTGTCAATTAGAACTCTAGGCTCGGAAATCGAAAGGCATTATTTAATGGACAAGAGTTTTATCGAAACATCACGTTTTTCATCACCTTTCCTAAAATCACATATTCTGTGGTATATATGAGTGCATCTGCATCCGTTCATGCGTCAGTGTAGCGGGCACCGGTGCATAAGTAAATAATTTTTTATGGGCATTTCGGATTTTACTCATTATATTCAGATAATGAATATTAAACAATGTCCGAGGCCGGTTGCAGTGCAATGGAGACTGTCAAAATGCTCTCAAAAGGTATAGAGATATCAAAAAAACGATCATTTGGACGTGAAATATCGCAGTGGAATTTTTTCGCGGAGAACCAAAACTACACGAGTACTGAAAACATCGTTTTATTTTACAAATAGATAGAGTGGCTGCACCGTGAGGGCTAACGCGAGCTAACAAAATTTCCAGATAATTTCATGCCCTCTCCCTCAAAGAAATGATTTTGGGAATTGTGTATTTTTTTTAGTTTAGGACGCCGTTATCATGGAAAAATAGCCACGGGTAAACCTAATGTTAAAAAATAGTCTCTGGCGCAATTTTCTTAATTACGATCATTAATAACAAGCGGAAGGAGGTAAATAAACCTAAAGTGCCCCCTACATCACGGGAATGCTGTCTAGCAGCGTTTTGGAAGTATTTTGATGCCAACATCCTACGCATCATTCCGAAATCCTCACGAATTGAAACTACAAAATAACCTGGCCTCCAAGGCCCGTCGCACTGCGTTGCAAAAGAGCAACGCTGCCACTCAAATGCCGCACATCTATTCCGAGTGCACGCGATAGACATCCAAGTTTTCCTAACTCGGTTTTGTAATTCCCTTCGGGGAATCTAATGAGCAAATAGACTCCATAAAAATGCCAATCGGAGGAACTAACCTGCCGAAGAAATATGTAAAAGCTGAGAAATACCTTGAAATCTCATGTATCACATGCTTATATACACTTCTATCGATTTGTCAATTTGCTAGTCATGAAATGCCGTCCTTAATAGAATATTAATAAATGTAGCAAGTAAAAAAACAGACTATTGTTTCAAATAAATAAGGCGAACTTTTATGAACTAAAAGCACTACATACTTGTTTTTTTAATTATACATGGGATACCAACCTTGGCTTAATAAGTCTATTTTTTTACCTTTAATTGCGATAAAATAAATTTTATTTTGTCAAATAAAATTATCATGGTAGTCTATTGAGACCCTATCAAATGCATACATTTCTCTGGTATTATAATTTAATGATATTTAAAACAAGAGTATTTAGAGTTTATAATCAGGTGGTATATTTTGAAAGAATTAACATTTGCCTTTAAAGAAGATCATTAAGTATAATGAGTCGAATTATTAAAATATCTCAGGCACCTTTTCAGCACGCAAAGTCAGAAAATATTGACGATATAAAATTTGAATTTTAACCTTTAAAATTTCATCATTAGCACTAGGGACTTTTAACCCTAATTTTTTCCGAATATTGCGAACTTATGACAAAGAGTAGTAATTTACCAGATGGATATACATCGTAACCAATAACTGGAAATCCAGGCCTAAAGTTTTAGAGAATGACAGAATATTTTACGAGGACCGTAATAATTTATTGCTAACCTTCAATCGACAACCTAGAGTTGATATGCTAAACTTAAAGGCTCGGTGGTATGTAAGTTGTTAATTACCGTCCTTAATAGAATTATAATAATGTAGCAAGTAAAAAAAAACAGACTCACGTGTCACCCAGTGTAACTGCTACATTTAAAAAAAACTCAATACTCATCTTCAGCATGTACAGCTACCGATAATTTCGATTAACGAGATAACGAATTTTTTATGGCTTTTTCAGCCGATAAAATTACTGAAAAAATATTAATTAATTTATAAATGAATACTGTATCAGAGAGCCATTTACCAGGTTTCCTCACCCTTACGTACTATGAGAAGCGTATTGGTTAAAATCACTAACGCACATAAAATTTAAAAAAAAGGTTCCGAAATCAGCATAAACTCGCATGAGTCGGGTTATGCAAGCCTATTTACGCCCATTTTCAGCAAGAAACGGCGCACTATACCCCGTGAATAAACGATGAAAGAGAATTGTAAGCAAGCTATTGATTAAGACGGGGGCACTGGACTCGAGTCTGCGAGGATTACGGCCAAAATAAATCCCTAGGTCTGTCTCTCTTGGCAAACATCCGTCCGCCACATCCCTTTTCGCTGCGGGCACGGTTATACCATTGTTTTTGAGTTCACTCTTATCCCGTTCAACGAAAAGGGAGAATTAATTCAAATAACGTATGCCGAACACCAAGGAATACGCAAATATAATTCAATTGGATGGCGATAATGGGGAGAAAAATTTTGGGAAGCTGACTATCACTAAAAATCAGCGACAGGTAATCGTTGGTGCACGGTAAGCCACATTGTTTGAACGCAATAAATGCTAAGCAACTTATTTCATTGCAGAACAGTCATTCGCGACATCGCAATTTAAAATAATGCTTACTTTTTCCTCGGTTGAATTGTGTTGAACATTCGCAATTTCTCTGAAGTCCTTTCTCGATTTAAAGAAAGCAAACTTTGAGAATATGAAACGCAGCTTCGTAGAAACTGGAGATTTTCACAAATATAGCCGCATTGTAATTGTTGGTTAACGTTTTCCACGCAAAGACAGGCCTTATCATCAGAACCTAGACTTTGGAGTTATTATTCAAATGCCATAGCCATTAATTCACTCTCTCAATAGATTCCCCGATGGAATTTCCCGATCGATGGATCGGAATCCAGAATCGGGAATCGATTTGAAAGAATCGGAATCGAAAAAAGTCGACACAATGGTTTCCTAGTTTTTGTCGTTAGATGGTAAAAAAGGAATGAGGGATTTCGGAGAAAAACTCTTGCGCAGCACACGGACGGATTAATTGAACACCGGGCGGGAGCAACTGGGTGAAAAAAAAACCACAGCAGGAAGGAAGTGCGGCCGCGTGGTCAAACAGAGCAAAAAAAAAAGAGGAAGCATAGGCGCGGAGTTGGATGCTATTTGAATTATTCGCACGGCGAAAGGAAGTCGACGGTACATGAGACTCAAGATTCCAGGGAGTGAGGCTGCTGCAATTAGTCGCCATGACGACGCATGGGAAGGACGGGGTGAAGATGAGGGAGGTTGAATTGAATGCCTTTAAAGAGATCAGAGATGAAGCTGAGGGCTGAGGCGACCACAAAGGAGATGAGGAAGTGAGGGCGAAGAGCGACCAAAAGTCGTGTCGCGGATTGCGCCCATGGCAACGAGGAGGGGTATACCAGGGTGACTAAACAAAGGAGGCTTCAGTCCACCCCGCAGAAGCTTCATTTATATTGGCATCGCACTAAGGGCGCAATTAAATCGTTTTTCAAAAATTTCTTATAAACAATTCAAATTCTGTAGTTGTTAAGGCGAGAAAAAGTTATGAATGTGACAAATTAATGTATGATCAGACATTCAAGGCGATTCAAAAACACTTACACAACTTAAAAAATCTGTATTTAACCAAAGGAACACAATAGAAACTTGTATTAAGCATCATTATAAAGAATAAGTTCTTTTCACTCGAAAACAAGTCCACTAATGTTCAATATGACCCCCTCCAGACATTCGTGCGATATCAACTCGAAACTGGTTCCACACTCTCAATTATCGGGCGTAACAGCTTGAATAGCTGGCTGTTATTTCTTATTTCAGATAATCAATATTTGATGGTATAAGTGGTCGAAATACCATATCCTTAACATACCCCCGTAAGAAAATATCATAGAGGATGAGGTCAGAGCTTCTTGGAGGTCAGCGATGAAGTGTATCGTCATAGGCTGACGTTAACAGCGCCTCAAGCAAACAAATGAGCAACTAAATGAAACTATAGAGCTCTAGAACTTAGGGGCCCATAAAGGGCCATGAAGCTTCCTTAATTCGATGACATATAGTGCTTATCTCTCTTTTTCTTCTCCGCAGAATTATAGATTTTTAAAATTGAGGTATTCTTTTTTTAATCACACAGTATAATCAAAACTAAGCAATAATTTATATTTTTATCACATTGCTTTAAATCACATGGTCTCTCATTAATAGGTGCATCTTCATCTAACCATATACTATTGTAGTTGGCAGAAGTAAATTTGTTATGGGCATTTCGGATTTTGCTCAGGTAATAAATATTACGAACTCTTCCATAACGGTTCGAGTAGGTATATTTATGGGTGCCAAAATGCTCTCACAGACCTTAACAATGATTCTTTTCCGTGAAATTTGGATCATCTCTTTCCCGTCAGCGACGCGATTGGTGACTTCTGCATTTGCATTGGTGACATCCGTAACACATTTAAATTCGCGGTAAGTGACAATACATCTCCAAGTGGCCAATTGAAGAATTATCTATTGTAATATTTGTGATTGGAAGGATGAAACGGCAAGAGGTGACCAAGACCGAAGGAAATTAAATTGGATCCTAAATTGTGCGAAAAATCCGCAACAAAAAATCATTCCTCCTTACCGGGATTCGAATCGGGATCCCCCAATTTACGTTTCGAGTGCTTTAGCCAGCTAAGATACCGAGGTGTCATTCTCCCCAGTGTAAATAAGGTCTATACCGGACAAGGTGGTATGGACTGCTGAGGAAATGATGCCACAAGCAGTCCAAATTGTGCGCACAGCGCCACAGCCGGAGAGCAAAGCCCGAAAGACAACGTAGAGTGTTCGCTCTTGATTAAACCGCAGTGCACAAATTGTGCGAAAAATCCTCAGAAAAAAGATCGTTCGCCTTAACCGGGATTCGAACCCGGAGTTCTAGTCGATTGCTTTAGCCAGTTTAGCCTCGGTAGCCACCGAGGCGCCATTCTTCCCTGCGGAAATTTAAGGGATCCGGGTTTGAATCCCGGTAAAGGCGAATGATTTCTTTCTCTGTGTTTTTTTTCGCACAATTTGTGAATTGTGGTTTACCCCGTGAAGTCATCCCTGTGGCTAGTTCCGGTGTGCTTGTATCGAATCCTAAACGCAAAAAGGAATACATACCATCAAAATCATTTCCTCCCCTTCCGCTGCATCAGAGGTTTAAAAAAAATCATCTAAGTTAAAAAAAGGTAGTTTCGCGACTGCGCCAACGGAAACAAAAACTTTTTGCGTATGCTATCCCATTCAGTAAAATATAATTCTAACTATGGCCACAAATTATGTTCTTTGTTATTTCACCTTATTTATAATCTGATACACACTTATGACAAAACATTTCGCTATATTTACCTTAAGTAAACTCTGTAGTCTGTGTCCCTAATTATGAACAAATTTACACCTTAGGTAATACGAATATTCGTAAGGATATTTCCTCTTTAATCGGCGTCATGGTTAATGGAGATTTGAAAAAAATTGTCCTAATGGACAACTTCCGCGATTGTTAAAAAGCAAAATTCAAGCAGTTCAAAGATTTTATCTTGAAATTTTATAGAAAACGACTTACGCTTCGTTTTTTGGCAAAAACCACAAAATACTAGAACCAAAGTATCCCTGCATTGATGACATTTACAAAATGAAGTAATAAAAAGGTATTCATGGTTTAAATTAAATATTTGCAAAATTAATTATTTTAATTACAAAACTGCTGAATGAGAGTCTATTCCCACAAGGTAATTCCCACATGGAAAAATTGATCACAACTATTATTTCTATTGTCTTTCATGAAAGGTTAGCAGAACTTTGCCACCTTTTAAGATGAAAAAATATAATCTAGGAATAAATTCGCCAACTACGGCATTATAATGGAAATTTTCGAAGCCACAGTTGTCAAAAAATATGAGAATATTTAAAAACATTTAATGACAAAATTCCCGAGCATTATCTCCCGATTGGCTTATATCTTTCTGTACTCACAGTTTATCATTTCCCCAATAGAAGAGTTTCCCAACCGCTCGTGAGGACGAATGAACTGCACTTACCTGAAAAAAGAAGCACATGAATTACTAACTGGCATCGATTCGAAATATAATATATGCTTTTCGATAGTTCTGTATTTGGAGGGGGGTTATGCAAAATATTCAACAGCAAATTGTTATCACATGATAAAAACTCCTAGCTGTAGCTATGGGGAAATTATGAACCGAAATCAAATTAAATGTCGATGATTCACCAAAAGATGTTTTCACGGTTACAAGGGAAAACAAAACCCTAATACACGTATGAAAATGTATTACATTCCGCCATTCCGGGCAACAATTGGGAAGCTCCACGCTTTCCGCATAGCGATGAATATGTATAGCATAAATGTCATAATAACTGCTAAAAACACGCACAATGGTCATCCTGATCCAATACAGTGCAGCAATATCCAAATAGGAATTTATTATCACTCAATTTTACAACTATCTACAATAAATGCTCATGAAAAATACAAAACAGGTTGCTCTTCATACACAGTTGTGAATCATCTCATGGGCTATTGGCAAGGAGTACCACAAACTAGCCGTGTTAATAAAGCATTTATTTATAAGTTGAGGCACCAAATTTAAGCTATTTTAGAGCGTCAATGATTTAAGCACAAAATACAAGTTCAAATAATTAGGAACCGCTGTTAGTTCTGGAAGTTTTCTTCTTCTATTTTTACACTTAAAAACACCTATAAATAAAATGGAACCAAATTTTTCGTCTTTGAGCAGAAAGCAGATAGGGAAGGTCATTTGCGTTCTTGATCATCAACCCTGATGATTTCCTAATGGAGATAACTGGACGCAGTCTAGGATGAGGGCCGCCCTAGTCCATCGAGGCGCGGGAATGAATATTTGGACAAAAAGAAAGAGATACGAGGGCTTTCGACGAATACAGGCGAGAACAGGACCACTGCGAAGGCACGACACCCTAGGGGGAAGCTTTTGACCGCCACCGGAATATTTTCACAGCAATCTTGACGCCGTGCCCGCGCCGCGACGGGTGATTTTCGTCCATCCTGGGGAAATAAGGACGGCCAGACGAGACGGGACCGAAAGAAAGCGAAATGAGCGGTTTCCGAGAGCAACTCGGCGGAACACGACCACAGAGCGGAGAGGCAATGGCACTGTGGAGGGGTGTGGGGAAGTACCCACCGATGCCTTGCGAGTGTACTCACCGAGGCGCGAATAATGGGGCGACCGTTCGGCGCGGAATAGGATTCGCGTCGCGATGAGACACTCGTATATACGTACGGAAGCCATTGGGACCGCATATGGGAGCGGCCAGCGAGGAGCAGAATGGTCAACTGGCGCTTCACCCTCGGCCGCACCCGATCTAATTCCTTTTGCGCCGACCAAAACGTCCTCTCTTTGGGCACTCTACGGGATGACCCCCGGCGGGGTGCGGTCGGACCGCGCCGCTGGAAATGGCCTCTCCGGCAAAAGAACGCGAGAAACTTATCACGCACCGCAACCCACCAGTAAGGGGTCTCTAATTCACACCAGTCATTGACAAAAAAAAAGTTTCCTTCGGATGGAGTGAGCATGGTACAATCGCGTGAAACTAATTAGGGAGCGACAGCTAAATTTGGACATTTTCATCAATGTGGTAATTAAGATCTCAATTTGTGAAAACCATGCAGGCAAAAGTTACCCCATATTGACGGAGTGCCCTTCGCCATGAAAATTGATCGAAATGGTTTTACTGGAAGCGGATTGATCGCGAATGGCTAGCGTCTATTATCTTATTCGACGGAAAAAAATGAGACAGAGATGAATGAGAAATTACACCAGGCAATTGGGAAATAACTAGAAAAAATATATTTAGGTGCAATAAAACTTACACATCACCATCACAATATACTCCCAAGAAACAAGATTGCAAACCATTAAAGATAGAAATGGTTTTTTTGTTGCACATGTCCACACCCTATCAAACACATTCGACCCAAGTGCGCGCTATGCGAACTGTGCAGATTGACATTCACTAACTTTCGTGAAAAGAGCAAAATATTCCCAAGAAAAACATCGCAGGAAACTGATAAATTCTAGAAAAATGGATCAATCGTCGCTTAAAAACAGCTAATGATGTCAGAAAGGCCGTTTAGATAATGAGTCAGAAATAAAAACAAAGAGATGTCACATAAATGAGCCTTGATATTTTATGAATAATCGAAATAGAGGAAAAGTATAACATGTTACTCACCAATTCGAATTGCGATGCCGCTTTAGTGATGATTTAATTTTACCATCTGAGTGTTGCGATAATTATGCGATAACCTATTCATTTGTTAGACGAAAATAATATATATGCGATGATATCTATTTCAATGCTCATGTATGATGATAGCATTTTCTATTATCAAATCATTCATATTACAGCTATAATTGACAGATTTCCCTCATAACACATCTATTCTGTTTCAAAAACCTTACAAATAATTTTTTACGCAAGCTTCAATCAACTTTCCGTCAAGATCAAAGTTTCCATCAGAACACCTTTATAAAATTTATTAAGGTAATACTGTTAAGTAGCTAAATTTGACTGCAAGAAGCTGGCTAGATTGAAACATAGATGAAAATTGACTTTAATGAAAATTTTCGTGAAAATGAATCTAGAATAAAAGCGGGAAAAATGCCTGCTCTTAATAATAAGTGTTTTGTTACAAAACAAATATTACGCAAATTCGAGACGCTTGCTAGCCCTCGTATATTACCATAATTGGGTGTGTTAGACTGCAATATACGGTAAAACGTGATCTTGAGAGAATGAAATCGAAGAACAGAAATTCTCGAAATTACACGTTCTGAAAATAATTTAGGGGTCTCTTAATGCTCGCCTAAAGTCCTGAATTCATGCTTATATTATAATCACCGATGGGAGTATCGAGCCAGTGGTTTTCATGTCTCCCTAATCAGGTTCACCAATCCTCCACACAAGGTGGGTAACCAACACCCACCACACGGCTAAGAAGTTGCGGGTTCGTGATAAGACTAAGAAAGCCTACTGGCTAAGTCACCAGAAACTTCGCGACCACGGAAGGCTTAATGAGACCGTAACGGGTTAAAGTGATCAACGTAGAACCTTGCGAAGAGACGATATAATTTCAGCAGAAATACTGAGTCCCATCGCTTTGTTTTATTATCTAAAACATTTATTAATAGGTATTTGTATTAGGACTATTGGTTTCCTCACAATATTCTCAAAATTCTTTTTTCGAGCTAACAGCTAACGTCCACCGCTCTGTCAATTAATTGACAGTTAAACTGACGCCCACGGACTATATTCGGACTCCCTTGTAAACGGCCCGTGATATTTTACTTGCAGTTGAAAAAACGGAATTTTTCAATATCAGCCGCCGCATGCATGGAACTTACGTTTATTCCGAATTAAAATAGATGGTGCGTTACAGGCGTGCCTTGACTTTTTTATATGAACCTCGAGTGTGTAGTCGTCCATAGAACTTCTGTTTGAGAGTACAACCTGCCGTCGCCGTCGGGCTGAAAAGCATGGAGGACCCTAGCACATGACGTAGTACTCGCTTAGTTGCCATAAAACATATGGAGTGGCGGATCTAGAGAGGGGCTGGGGAGGGCTATAGCCCTCCTTTCTTTGGGAATTCAATTAACATTCAATAAATGGGAATTTTGTTCGGATCTCCACTACTGCTGGAAGATTACCACCCAGATCCCCACCTAAAAAGCCTTGTCCCTATCATGGATCCGGCACTTAACATATGGTTTCCAGTTTTCGTAAAAATTATATGTCCTTCATACTTTTGGCGAGCAATGAATGAATTGAGGTCCTCGCAATTCTGGGCACGTGCAGTCATGTAAGGCTGGTCGAATAATGAGAAAGCAATTAATTAACCCACCAAATCTGAGACTGAGAAATGAGACTACCATCACTACTTGCGCTAAGGGTGCAAACAGTTGCAGGCTCCCGGAACAATTAAGGCTGTCGCCGCTAATTCAGCGCAAAACATGTACAATCTCTCGGGAAGCGGATCATTCATTTATCTTGTTGGTTAAGTTTGGACTCGTGATTAAAACTTCCGAGGAAAATTTAATTCGAGCAAAAGAACAATGACTGAGCACCTCGCGGGATTTAATTAATGGGATAACTTCTTCTCACTCTCCGTTGACCCCACCCTGCAACGTCTATCCCAGATTTTCCAATATCCGAGCATTTAAGCTTTATTTTCAGGCATTCTGGGTAACATAAGCGAAAGCCAATATCAGCCGTTCCCCATTGCAAGCTGCCTTGTAAATTGAAAGTAATAATCACGCTTAATTAATTGTATTAATGAATAGTAAATTCGATTAACTACTCATATCGAGCGAGTAAGTAATGAGGAAGTGCCACGAAGAGTGGGAGAAAAGTTCTAAAAATCTTAAGCAGAAGACGGGACGACTTATTTTGCCACATTATTGCCACAGACAGTGTTACGCAGATGCTAAGCGAATTTTCCTGGGAGCCGCTGGAGAATCGGAGGCTGCGCGCTAGGCTTAGAATACTTGAACAATTGAGAATGGATATCTTTAAGAGCGACACAGAGAACATAATATAATGAGAGCCACACTATATTTCCAGGTCCGATAGAAGCGATAAATTAAGAGAGATGTTTTGTCGAACGGATAGATATGGGAATTCGTTTTTCCCCCGAACCATAAAGGACTTTATTGAGCGATAGTCCCAACCTCGTTAGAGCACTTCATTTTTTTAAGCTGTAAATGGCTGGTGTCCTAACACCCCCTGCCACACGCCTTTTATGCGGCTTGCGGGGTATTGTGTAGATGTAGATTATGAGACATGATGGCCTGATGAAATCAATCGTTGAAGGACATGTAGATGAGAGGAAGGGCAAGGGACGGCCCCGAATGAGTTACATAGAACAGGTTATAAAGGATGTAAAAGAGAAGAAATACGTCGCTACGAAAAGGTTAGCGGATAGGAGAGAGTAACGGAGAGTTGCATCAAACCATCTTCAGGATGGTTGACTCATGATGATAATGAATACGAATACATTTTTCATGCCATGTGAAACAGATTTTTACATCAATATTCGACCTAAGACCGCAAGCCTTTGGGTAACAGCAAATAATTTCGTAATATTTCATGAATTTAATTCTCAACGAAGCTAAAATATGGAAATAAAACGAGATGTACATTCATAGCCACACTACACGTTGCAAATTGACTGAACATTAGGCCCAATCGATTCTTTCACCTGCATCAAAAAACGACACTTGACGAGAAACGCCAGCTAGAAAAGACTTTTCGATCCTATAAATCACACAACAACTTGCAAATATGTTTCATTAGTTACAAGATTTTCATAAGATGAAGTACAAGGTTGGTAGATTTTGCATCTAACACAAACTTTCAAAGGTTTGGTTGGTTATAATTGGTATTCATTGGTTCACAGCAATATTAAAAACACTCCTTTGATCGTCTGGAAGATATTGTTACTGTAGAACAACGGTTCGTAGATTAACCAACTAACACAAAGTTTCAAGCCTAAGGTTTGTTTTAATTGCTATGCATTGGTTTGTAATGATTATAAAAACGCTTCTTTGATTCATTTCAAAGAAATTTTTACTGTTGGGCACTATAGATAACGGGTAAAATGTGCACAAACAAAATAGACAAATACGCCCAATATTGTACTGTAAACTGCCTGGTTGTGATGAACTTGGTTTACCGGAACAGCTTTTAACGCGCATGCGACGCGTTAAACATTGAGATTCCATGATTCATGAACGTGGAGAGAGCAACAAGGGTAAAATGAAAGTAAAGAAGAAATCTGAAGATGAAACGATGGGATATGAAAGGGACAAGGGGACCGCATAGAGGAGGCCAAGTTCCATCCCATAGAAAGCTGATTTCTGTTGCCACTTCGGCCGCATTTTAATCTGTTTTCAAAAATGTCGAAGGCCCGGTGATGAGTGCAATGTGATCCAATTTTACCAATGTTACGCATTATAAAGTTTGTAATTGCGAGGAATAGAATTTAGAAGGTATGAATTTTATAGATCACACAACCATGCATATAAATTTTGGTTAACACCCCTATCGAAGTTGCAAGTAAATTGCAAGTATCACCTCTATGCAGACGATCTACAAATCTATTTGCATTCCACAGTCAATAATTTAAGCAATAGCTTGATGTCTATCAATGATGACTTAGCATACCTCCAAGAATGGTGCAATAATAACTTCCTATGCATAAATCCTAATAAATCTCAAGCAATACTAATTGGTTACCCAAGAATTTTAGCGAGAGTTCAGAGGGATAAACTGCCAAATTTACGTATCGCC
Source organism: Ischnura elegans (assembly GCF_921293095.1). Classification (NCBI taxonomy): domain Eukaryota; kingdom Metazoa; phylum Arthropoda; class Insecta; order Odonata; family Coenagrionidae; genus Ischnura; species Ischnura elegans. Next base: position 91,960,074 of record NC_060248.1, read on the forward strand.
GATTCCCCAATTTCTTTTTGCGATGAAGTCAGAAACTTAGGATTAATTATTGATCAAAATCTCTCTTGGGCATCACATGTAAATAAAATCACTAAATCTGTTAATCAATCACTTTATCCCCTATTAAAATTTAAATATGTCATCCCTACATCTCTTAAAGCGCAATTAGTATCTAATTTAATATTACCTTTATTTGACTATTCTGACATTGCCTACCAGGACCTTTCTCAAGAACTTAGTCTTAAGCTTCAACGTTCCATGAACAGATGCATTAGATTCATATTTAACTTACAATTATCGGACCATATAACCGATTATATTAATAAACTGTCATGGCTGAAACTTGACTCTCGACGCCGGCTGCATACTCTTTCTCTCCTATATCAAATTCTAAACACAAAAACACCTCCTTACCTATCATGCGAATTCAGGAGTCTTGACACTGTCCATATGACTAACACAAGAGGGAATCACAATCTTGTTATACCTCATCACCGAACTGTCATTTACAACAAATCATTTACCGTTACTGCATGTAGGGAATGGAATAATCTTAACCTTTCAATTAGGAACTCATCATCATTGGCATCTTTTAAGAGGAGGCTACACAAAGCACTTTTCACCTCACAACAAGTAGGTATACATGACACTGAGCAGCACCTGCGACAAAGTGATATGCATCACTGAATGCTTGTATATATATACATGTTATATTTTATATCTTAATTGCTTGTGTAATATTTGTGTATCCTATGTATCTCATGAACTATGTTGTATTATGCATGTAACATGACATTAGCTTTCACTCAGTAGGTTTTCGCAGGTTTTTCACGCCCCCCTTTCTTGTGTGGGCGTTTTCCTGCAGTGGGTTTTTTCGCTGAAGGATATTACACCCTTATCCTCATGGTTTTTCCCACCAACTTAAATCTTTTTTACACAAAAATTTCACATATAGTTGTTTATATTTTTTGACATTTCACAAACAGTGTATATTGTATATTCTTGGTACTGTAAACGTTTGTCTAATATTTTATAATATGCTTGCATTGACGTTATCGAGGGGTTAGGTGGAAGAGGGGACTTTCCAGTCTCAACCTCGCCCGAATAAAGGCATTTTATTATTATTATTATTATTATTATCTATACTTTAATTCCCTCTGAAACTCGGATCACTTTGAACGTCAGCGATGAAAGTGGAGACTTTTGTCCCATTTGCGCGAATGGTAAACCCATTTACATCTACATCTTCAAAATACCCTGCGAGCCACCTCCGGGGTGTTCGGCAGGGGGTGATCAATCACCAGCATGCAGCATGCAATTGGACTCCCACATGCACACCACACGGTCCAAAAAACGTGACGCATACTAACAAATTGTACCACCAAATGCTGTTATAAATAAAAGTAAAATTGAGAAACATGCCATATAGTATACATAAGTTAGTAGGATACACTACAAGTCATCTAATCTATTTACGAGTTCTAATGCTGCCGTCATAATCTCTTATTGATCGTGGAAAAAAAGAAATTCCGAATCCGTCTCTTCTACAAACTATCTCTCTTATTTTATTTATATGACCTGATCTTCCGTAGTAGGTTGGCGTCCGTAAGATATGGCTAACTTCGTTAGAAAAGACACTGCTCTTGAATTTATCTAAAAGGTTTAGTCTAGTTTTCAATCTAAGGTCTGACAGAGGTTCCCATCCGAGTTTATCTAAGAGGTCAGTTACACTAACAAGGCTGTCGTAACGACCTTTCACGTACCTAGCAGCTCTATTTTGCTCGCGTTCCATTTAAATGCGCGAAGGGTGACAACACATTTGGCGATCGACTTTAGGATGCTATTTTGTAATATACGCGGAGCGGGAGTTGGACTTACAACACGTGGGCGGTGATACTAACGGCGAGTCAAGCGCAAGACTCCATCCGCTGAGGAGGACCTTGAGTGTGGGAGCGGCAAAAGGGAGGAAGATGGAGCGGGCGTCCACGGCCCAGGCCCCTCCATCCCAAAGGGTCTTCTTGAATAAATGACGTAGGAACCCTTTTTTTCTTTACGAAGAGAAGGATTACGAGTTTTGGCGGTGCTAGGCGGAGTTTAGAGGCGGGCACGGAGGAGGCTTAAGTGAAGAAAAAGCAGCCGGGAGATGATAATAACAGCTGAGGTAGAATCTTGGCTGCTTATCCTCGCCCAAATTTTTAAGGCGCGCCTGAATTTGTCATTCGGTTGATGTTTTCGTGATGGTATTCGATAATTGAGTTATAAATAATGGACCTTCCAAATTTTAGAACACGTTTCTTTAACACTCATCGTGCTGACCTTAGTACTGGAGCGGGACGTCAAGTGTCGTTTTTTGGTGCAGGTGAAAGAATCGATTGGGCCTAATGTTCAGTCAATTTGCAACATTTAGTGTGGCTATAAATGTACATCTCCTTATATTTCCATATTTTAGCTTCGCTAAGAAATAAATTCATGAAATATTACGAATTTATTTGCTGTTGCCTAAAGGCTTGCGGCCTTACTTCGAACATTGATGTAAAAATCTGTTTCACATGGCATGAAAAATTTATTCGTATTCATTATCATCATTAGTCAACCATCCTGAAGATGGTTTGATGCAACTCTCCATTCCTCTCTCCTATCCGCTAAACCTTTCGTAGCGACGTATTTGTTCTCTTTTACATGCTTTATAACCTGTAATACGTAACTCATTCAGGGCCGTCCCTAGCCCTTCCTCTCATCTTCATGCCCTTCAACGATTGATTTCATCAGGCCATCATGTCTCATAATGCGGCAAAATAAGTAGTCCCGTCTTCTTTTCTAGGGTTTAAGAGCGGTAGTATATCGGTACCCAAGTGACTTTCGGTTTACCAAGTTTCAAATTATCAAAAGATATTTCAACTTTGTGTAATTTTTTAACAACCAACCTTTGATGCGAAGAATAAGCGTTTGGTTTCGTTTTAAAGAATGAATTTTGCTTTTGCTTTTTTCATTTGTAGTACTACTTTTGTTATAAAATGGCAAACTACGATTTTTAGAAGACGGATGGCGTAATATTACGCCCAAGGCACCCAAAGTGTAAACAAGACGCATCTCTCCCTCTAGAAATGTCTTATTTGGTCGTCCACATTCCAGTCCGCGCGACCAGCATCATACAAATTTTGCACCAACCTCGATTCTCTCCGTGAATTTCCCAACTATCGTTATTCTACCGTTTACCTTACCTTTTCAAAACCCTTTCTATGACATGCCGCTGACATATGTAACTGATACCATGATTTCAAATCTCAGTTACAGCTTCTTCTCAACTGATTTCTCCCAAGTGTTTTATTATGCATGTTTCCATTATTGCTCTTTGTTACTATTGTTTTATTTATCATTGCCATCTACCTAAGTTTAAGGCCAAAAAGTTATTTTTAGCGTTCTGAAAATTAAAGGTTGGTCCTCTTCTGAGATTGAAATACTCGTTTAAAATTTACGTTATAACCTTGACCTTTTCCACGTATATTGCATCGTCATTATATCATCAACATCTCTCTATCAAATGCTATAATTTAATATTTACGAAGATACTCCTGGTAAACTATTCAAATTCAAGATATAGGCAAATTCTGATAAGGATCCATTGTATATAGCCTGAAAATTACAAGATAAAAACGTAAACTTTCAAAGAGATACTTCACGTGAAAAATCGATAAGTCGAGCAGGAGTGACCCATCTAGTGATAACGGAAGAATACTGAGTCTTTATACATTTCCTTACAAAGCAAGATTTATTTTATTTTTTATTTTTTTTATTTTATTCTCAAACCACCGGGTACAGCTCTTATTGGCCATTTCACACCGGGGTGTTCAACAAATGTAACAAGTAAACGTACACAAACGACCATGCCCTGGACCGGGGAAACCTACCCAGGCGGGACTCGAACCCGCGACCCCTTGTTTGGCAGGCGAGAACGTTACCCCGCCGCCACCGAGGCCGGCGATTTGTCCAACACCAAGAAAATGTCACGGCTTTTCATCAGATTTGCAGCAGATTTTGGCTAATTCTCTAAGGGGTAGGTAGTATTCATTGAGTAAATATGAATTTCTCACTTATTCATTCGTGCTTGGATATTATCAATGCTTTGAATGAATATATGGTGAGAAATATTGCAGTACTTCATGATTGTAAATTACGATGGCCATATGAAAAGTATGGTCTCCAATTTTTTTTCGTAGTCGATGAGATTTTTGCCAATGCATATTATATGGTTCGAAAACTTGAACATTCAGCTATTTTTCAAAGTAGCCACCCTTGCGCACGATGAATTTCCACATCCGTGAGACGAACTATCGTACTCCCTCCTCGAACCAGCTTCCCTCCGCTTGCCGAAACTAGGTAAGACCCGCTTTCTTGAACGTCGTCGTCGTTCGCTTATTTTCGTTTCGTTTATTATCGTCGTTTCGTCGTTTCGCTTATTATCCTCCTAAATCTTTTAATAGATCTGGAAAGAGATGATATTCACAGGGAGCGATATCTGGACTGTAAGGTGGGTGATAAGTCACCTTCCAGCAAAATTTCTCGATGATTGACGTTGTTTTGTGGGCCACGTTCTTGTCCCCTGTAGTCATCACGCCTTTTCCTGGTGCAATCAAACGCCTTTCGTCGTTCTGCATATCCCTTCGAAGTTTGCTAAGGGTCTGATAGTGCCTCGCGTGATTTATTTTTGTATGGTAGGGCATGAAATCGACCAGTACGACACATTTTCTGTCCCAGAAGACGTTAACCATAATCTTGCCCGCTGATTTTGAGAATTCCACTCCTCGTCATGAACGTTGAGGCGGCAAGTAGTAAATTTTCTGCACTACTTCCGTACGTTTTTCAAGTCTATGCACTTAGGAAAACACTCTTCTTCTATCCATGAGAATAAACTGAAATGGTAACCTTCCAAACAATTTTATTTACTGAAGTACCGACCCGGTTTTGACCCGTAGTGCTATGACTTCTCTTCCTACCTCCCCGATTCACTGCCTGTACGTAATCCCTAGTTCCCCCGCCCCCCTCCTTCAAAGACCTTCCCTATTACGCATCTTTTTAGTCAAACTGTATCCCCTTCCCTTGCTATCCTTTCCACCCCACCTTTCTCTTGCTGGACGGTACATATACAACTTGGAAATCGAAATTGGTACCTTGATAATGACACTACGTGTCGAAACCGGGTCGGTACTTTAATAAATAAAATTGTGTGGAAGGTTACCATTTTAGTTTATTCTCATGGATCTAAAACATTTCCACCAGATATCGCCGGACACTGTGAATTATACTCCTCTTCTAGTTGGTGATGAATTTCAATCGGAGCAACCACCTTCGCATGCAGAAACTTAATGACAGCTGCAGTTCAAGCCTGGCGGGAACACCAATCGGGACGTCCATCGCGAACGGGTGCTGCGCCGATAATTATAATGCTAATGAGAAAATTCTTATGCAACGGTATACGATTTCGTGATTTCTCTTATAAGGGAAGGACCAATAAATACGACAGGGTGGCTACATTTTACGTAAAGCTGCATGATACGACGCCTAAGCTTTGTAGACCTCACTTTTCATATGCCCATCGTATTTAAGAATGAAACTTTATTTAAAATTTCAACTGGAATGAATCAAAATTTTTACACAAAATTCGTGGCAAAATAACCGTGTGCACTGTGTCAACATGGTTTTCAGTGCTATAAAAGTTATAAAAACCAAAATACAAAAAGACACTAGGGATATTTCAGCGTCGAATTGACTACGGAAGTACTCGCTGCATAGGAAGTTATGATCCAGATTTTTTTCACTGAGTAAATATTAGGAGAGCACTGAAAAATATTTGTCATGGATCCGAATAGGAAAACTAAAATTAACCTGAATAAAAATGTATTATTTAGGCGGCAACACAATGTTTATCCTACTTCAAACAAATTAATTACAAAAGGTAAATATGAGGAAGACTGGTATTTAAGCTGGAATCAACCTGAACACTGCATTCTATATAGTGGCGATAGATTCTAGGATATTATATATTCGCATACAGTTTGGGCCAATTACTGAACACATGGTGTTTAGTAATTGGCCCATTCCACGTTATTTAGCTAGACCAAAAATCATAAATCGAGTGCCTCTAGAATTATATAAGTTGCTTATGATTAACATATTGAAGGCCACTGAGATATATAACGTAAGAAATATTCGGGAATTAAAACATCTGGCTATACATATTGAATGATTTGTTTTTTTAAATGACTTGAATTACTAAATTCAGTATCGTTCTTTATAACGACATAAATTACAATTTCAATGGACACAAATGAGGAGCCTTTCAAAAGATATATTTTTGTCCCGAATTTTCGGCATTGCTCCACAAAATCCATGGCTTTTAACATTTTCTGCTTTTAATACGGCAAATTCCGGGAATTGATAGCTTTGACACATAATTACGGCGTGAAAATTTACCTTGAAAACTGAAATGCTCAATTCATCAATTTCGGATGTAAAAGAAGTGATATTTATGTATTTATACCGTCAAATTGGACTATATGTCTACATAGCATTAAAAATCCATACAAAACTCGAGTATATTTTTTTAATTGCACTGCTTAGCAAACAATTTCTTTCTCAACCTCGTTTCTCTACTTAAACCTTTTTCAAGGATATTCCTTCTTCTGATCGTTTTGAAAAACGCAGAGGGTTGTCGGGAGAACGGAAAAAATAAATTTAAAAAACCAGATGAAGCAGAACGTAGGCCGTCCTCGTCGTAAATCTCAATCAAATGGTGCTCGCCCGCGAGTGAGTCGGGTATCTGTCCGTTTTTCAGGGGCCGAAGACTGGAACTAGACATCCACACTACAGCAGTACATTTTTCACCGAGAGGCCATGCATCAGTTCACTGTCTGAGAAAACTAGTGATAAATGCCATGCAAAATGCTGAAAATTTCACTGTGGTGAAACGTCAGAATTTAAAAATCTATAAACAAAGTAGTTGTCCGAATAAAAAAAAAGATAAGTTGGCCTAGCATGAAACCAATTTAATTAGAAATTTGATTGTCTATCTTTCCCTATTGAAAAAAGAAAATATTTTGGAAAATAAATGCTTATCATGTCATGCATTGTTTCATGTCATGAAGTCTGAATTGCATTGGCAATACGATTAAGAATGTAAAGCCTCGAGCAACACTTGATAATCGCAAAATATAATTGCTAAAAATTATTTTCAAATATCCTAAAACATTTATTAATTGATTAACACAATGGAAAAATTGACTGAAGATGAGTATCTCTGGGATGTGGTTAATAAAAACTGGTCTCTTTATTTTGAAATATCTTGTACGAATCGGCAACAACATAGCTGGTGAATGTTCACATAATTTTTTACCTCGACCTCTCACGAATGAGCTCCTCTCCAGTTTTCACCAAAGAAACACCTCATTAAGAAATGAGGTGAAGGCTATAGGAAACCCTGGAGTTACCCATAAGGCATGCAAATGCGCAGCGAAGAACATTAACTACTAGCAGGCCACCCGACGTTGCTATGGAAAGATAATACCTACAGAAGTGGGAAACTTGGAACTTGGATTTCATGATCATACGGGATTTTTATGTTTTCTCTTTGATCGTGTCTAGAGGTTTGCCTAACATACAGGATGTCCAACCGCAGAAGTAGTATGACGCGACGTAATGAACGGTAATGAGAAAACTACGCAAAGGACGCGTCGGACGCCACCGAAAGTAGTATTACGGGGTTCACTTATGTACTAACGCACTTCTTGAAGCCGTATGGAAACGCATTGCGGACAGAAAAACAGACATCCTCTAATATTAAAAAAAAAAAACAGAAAACGGATATTTTGAGAAAATCCTTCCTACATGGAGGAATAAAAGAGTGGAACGACCTACCTGAAGTTATTTTTAAGATCTTCCCTGCAAATGCGAAAATTTTTAAGAATAAGTTTTAATAATAATAATAATGTTTATCGTTTATTGGTAAATTACGTAGTGGTTTATTATGGAGTGTGTGCAATGGGGTTAATTGGGTCAATGTTCATTTGTTAGTTGTATGATTTTAGAATTAACGTATTTATGAAGTGTTTGGAATTGGGTTATTGGGGTCATAGTTTAATTATTAGTTGTATGATCTAAGAAGTAATGTATTATTCTTTTGCTATAGGTATATTTTCTATTTCTTACTAAGTTATTAGATTAGTACATTTGTTATTCATGTATGCAAATCTAGTGCTGCCACCAGGCAATTGCCTACCAATAAAAACATGTAATAATAACAATAATAATAATACTAATGATAATAATAAAATCCCTACCCGCAGCAGAACGGGGTAGCGCGGCGGAACGGGGTAACCGATTTTAAGTGCGAAAAAAAGCGGCAATAACTATAACTAGCCCAGTTTGGAGTCGCTTAACTTATAAGCAACACCAATACTAGATATAGTTATTGCCGCTTGCGCTCACCTTTTTTCACACTTAAAAAAATCGCTTACCCCGTTCCGCCCCGCTACCCCGGTGGATCAAGCGGCAAAAGGTCATCCGATCAGCCACTTACATCCAGCGCTTTCTTCCATAGACAACTCAGTGGTTTCCTCAAAGCTGGTGAACAATGCGATCGAGATTGAAAAACTTTCCATCCCCATTTTCCTCGCTTTCATGTACCTCGCAATCATTTCCATTCTGTCCTTCTATCATCGGCAAAAAAGCACTAGAGCACTACATTTTCTCCCTTTCACCTGATTTATACATCCCCAATATTCAGTGGAGCCAATAAGACCCTCCTTCCCGGGAAAAGCTGTACACGATCCGGTCTTCAAAGAGCACGGACCGAGATAATCAAGGGCTGAAATTGCGTGCACCGCGATTCAAGAGAATCGCTTCCCATTCGCATCCGATGGATTAATAAAATGGGAAAGGCTCCGAACGAAGTAAACGTGAAGCCGTTGCAGAATCCAGGATTCTGATTCACCGTTTTCTTTTCTAGTTCTGGAGGGAAGTTCATTCCATTTGTTTCCCAGGCGTTGTTAGAGAAGCTCCTTTGTGAAGGCGGAATAGATATCGGTGGGCAACTTTGAAGCCAATCAAAGTTAACGGTGAATCGAGATAATAGCGAGAAAACGCCAATCATCGTTGAGCAATAAAGAAACTATAGCGCAATAAATGGTCAAGTGTTGATATGATGAAGGACAGTTTGATACTTTAAACGAAGGAGAATTTGTAATTTCTAATAAGGAAGATTTTACTCCTATCCAAAATTACCTAAAGGCATTTAATCCTTCACTCTTTAATGATAATTTAAGTGGTATAACACCGAATTAGATAATCATAAGGATGATAATGATTATCTGCATTGAGAATAGCTTTTATTGACAATCATGTTTACACATTCGTTTCAATGCTATTAATTTTCCGTAACTAATTCATAATTCTTCATAGGCTATAGCATTTCTTCATTAATATTGTGTTTTGACAAAAACACATAAACGGAATCACTTACAAACGAGAGACATTTAGACGTATAGGGTTATTCTACTAAATGAGAATGGTGTTCCTAATCAGAGAGTGTGCCAATAAGTTCCCAAAGCAACAAAGAGCGACCGCACGCACAGCTTTTTGTGATATCAGACCTTTTTGACATTCCGAAGTTTAAAATTAAATAACTGGATGCAACAATTATTTTCGCAGAAAATTGAATCATAAGACATTTATTTGAGGCAATTAGATAATACGCTGTTTACTCAAAAAAAAATATCAATAGAGATGACGGCTGGTATCTAACCGCTACATGGAGGGCACTTCTCCAAGGAAATGTTTATTGCACCAGACTGGATTAGTCGCTATATAGAGGGCATTTCTCTAGGGAAATCTTTAGCATACCAAGCAGCATAGAGCCGGTAAAAAGGGGCGAAAACATTTTTATTAGTTCTTTTACCTAATCACCTGATAATTTATCTAATACTTTAAGAAGCTAGTAGGTCGTCTTACGTAATATGAAAAAAGTACATGACGAAACCACGGAAGTTTTAAGAGTCAATCTCCATTGAATCTCCCACGACTATGAAAATCCCGTCATATGGCACAGAATTTGGGTTAAATTAAAATGTTTCTGCGATGAGAATAAAAATTTCATTTATTTGATGACAGTATATGTACTGATATCTCCTAGAATATCGATAAAGATATGGCTGATAGCTAACCGCTAAATGGACGGCACTTCTCTGGAGAAATCCTTACCCCACCAAACTGGAAGCTAATTCAATATTTTAAATAATTTTATGATTATGCACATAAATGGTGCATCGAAAGTTTACGTGCAATATTTTTAGCTTTTAATAGAGTGCGCTTAACGAAATTATGTAGTTAATGTAGGTGTCCCCTGGATGTGAAACTTCAGAACACCTAACTGGAAACGTTAGCTTACTACATAAAAATTTGAGGAAGAAGTAGTTTGATACGAATAAATGAAAATAACTTTTTTTCGCGGCAACAGAAATTTTTTTGAAAATTTCTCAAGTTAAATTACTATTCACTGCGGAAACGTTGAAAATGATAATGACCAATTCCAGAAAAAAAATAATTTCCCGTAAAAATAGCATATCTTCAATGTGACTTCCATGTTCCTGTTCATAGATTTTCTCAGAATTATTTAACAAAGTAATAGAGTTACTATTAATGGTATGGCTGTCAAAACCATTAGTATCAGAATTTATTGAATTTTGAAGCACCCCATGCAATATAAAAGCATTGAATGCACATCACTAAATCTCTACGCACGCAACGGGGAGGGACACGAACAGAAATCACTTTGAATTGATCAAATGGTCTCAAATAGAAAAAAAATTAAGATACTGAAAATTTAACCTCTATCCACTATTCTAAAACTATCTAAAACTGTGAAAATGACGAAGGAAAAAATACTGCCCAATTAATTGAATTGGAGTTATTTAATTTCGCAATGCTTAAAAATCAAAATTCATTGGGCAGAAAATAAGCTTCGTTGTAACGCATGCAATTTCCTTGAAAATGAACTATTTCATCACAGAATTTTAAGTACTTTAAAGAGCTTAATTGATATAATTGACACCCGTTCAAAATATAATTATGCAAATGACGTGCAGTAGGGGAATAATGTCGGCAAAAACGCAATTTAGCCTAGTAAAAACTGAACGATTGCATCGAATGGCATTGGATTAAAAATTGCTTCGCATATGAAATTGAAAATTGACATGATGCCAGTCCAAATATTAATTAAATCCTAAAAAGTAATTGGATGCGTCGAATAATGAAAATTAGCTCGATGAGAGATTTAAAAAACTTTGTTTCGGTTTGTGGGAAGCATGTTTCTATTAGCACAATTTCGATTCCCTTCGCATTCCACCGCAGATTCGTACCTCAGCCATATCACACGGGCAGAAAGTACAACAGTAATGATTTTAGCGTGATGAGATGTGTTTCAGAAATGATGGTAATATGTAGGGATGTGCGAGTACTCGAAAATTCGACTCGAGTCGAGTAGTTGGTACTCGACTCGAGTGCTTCTTCGAGTAGTATTACAAATGTCGAGTCGAGTAGTTTCGATGACAAAACTGTCGAGGCCAGTGAGTTCAGAAATCTGCCGATAGGAGGCGTTATCAGAAAACCAATGTAATAATATCGCTTTTAAAATCGGTAAGTCGTTCTAGTCCCTTGTCCTAAGAGATTCGGCTTATTGTAGGCGTAGTAGTCAATAACTACAGTAGTGGACATGGGCGCCGAATACCTTTTCGTCATCCGTGGTGGCCGACCAATTGCCACCGCGGCGGCTTAATCGGAGTGGACCACAGTACCGCTCATACTTTCTTATGCGATACTTTTGTTTAGGTTTTAGCTGACAATTACGACTTTAATTTTTGATTATTCCTTTATCGTGTTTGGTTTCCCTATTGATTTCACAAAAAATGAGTTGCTGTGGTTGTTTTAACGAAGTAAGAAATAAAGGAAAATTGTTTTGGTTTACAAATCTATAGCTAAATTTCATATTTCGTTAGCTTCGTCCACTCAAATTCCATGAAGACTCAAGATCCATAAAAATCGTTGATATTACTTTTAATAAAAATTACCAAGGCTACCAATTATTGCAACTTTGGTGAGAATGAACTAGTCAAGCCCCACAAATGTGTTGCGAAAGACAATTTTCTACAGGTAAATCCTGGTAAATACTGGTATATCCTTTTACATGTAGACGTGAAAACCTGCTGCCTGAGCAAGTAAAACAATTGCTATTTCTGCGTAAGAATTTGAAAGGATCTAATATTACATAATTCATAATGAAAGATGATTTGCAATTTTCCACAAAAATAAATTTAATCCGACCCGAGTTTCGATGTTACTACATCATTTTCAATGTAGTAACATCGAAACTCAGGTCGGATTAAATTTATTTTTGTGGAAAATTGCAAATCATCTTTCATTATGAATAAATTCCACTCCATCTCGCTTGATTCCTCGAATTTTTTTACATAATTCATTTGCGTATTTAATCTTTATTGCAATTGTGTAAATGCCTTAACTGAGGGCTCTTCTGAGTAGTTTGAATACATATATTAATTAGATTGTTGACATATTATTAAACGTTGATTCATTTTGATTGTGCTTATGGAACTTTTTAAGACACATTAATTTCCATTCCTCTCCTAATTCTGGCACAATTTACATCAACTTTCCTCATTATCTTTTCTTTTATACATCAAGCTAAGCATTCAGAATAGAAAATTTAGGATAGGAAAAATGGGAATATGTTGGAGCATGCATTGCTCTATTGCCTGGATCACAATTGCCATACTCGACTCGACTCAATACTCGCGAGTAGTTTTCAACTCGACTCGATACTCCATCCGAGATCAAAAAGTACCACTCACAACTCCCTAGTAGTATGTCTTCCAAACATTACAGTAGTTTTTACAGTTTCTGAGGACGTATAATAAAAATATCGAGGAAAAAACTTTAAGCAAATAATGTAGATCCATCTCAAATATTTCTAACTTATTGTTAGGCAGCCGATCAATTTCAAGGTGATAGAGTGGCTCAATCCAAGGAATTGCGAGAGAGTAAAATAAACAGACTGGACAAAATGTAAATTTACCATTTCAATCGCATAACCCAGCGACTGTGGCGAAAACAGCTAAGCATCCCTTAATAAATTAAAATTGTATAGTTTCAATAATTTTATGATTATGCACCAAATACTGCGAATTATGCACCAATAAATTGAAAAATGAGTATGATCATCAAATTTCTGTAATTAATGTAGAGGTCCCCTTAATATAAACCTACAGAAACCTCCACGAGGATTCCTAATAAGATGAAATGATTTCTTTCTTATACATTAATTTTTTTAACTTTCAGGTATTCTGATCTTACCTTAATAATTCCTAGCAATTTGTGTTTCATTAACTAGGTACTTAAGTTTAAAATTGAAAAATAGGAATTGGCTGGTTTCATATAGCCTGATGCAACACTTGCATGCATAGTAATTATATCATTGCAGCGAGTATCCACAAATACCAATACAGCTGAAGTTTACAACTGAAAATGACCAACAACGGAACCACGAGAGACTTGGTAATGGAGGCATGGTAATTTGAATCATTCCAGGAGTAAAACAATATGGAAAGAGCATGAAACATCAAGACTCCAGTTGGCTAAGCTGTAGGGCTCTTCTATTTCATTGTTGTTGAAACAGTTGTTTTGCTACTATGCAGATAATAATATTAACTTTGCACCAATACGTCGTTATTTCGAAGGCTGCCGATCCTACCGGCTACCCATTCAGCTTTCATTAATCAATTTTGATGGCTAACTAAAACAAATGACGAGAATAAATGAGGCTAAGCGAGTGTTTTTTCACCGCCCATTTCATTTCATTTCAGCGCCATCAAATTGAGATACCCTCAGAGGTTGATAAAAGAGGCTACCACAAGGCCTAAATAAAAGCTAATGAAAGATAGCTAAATGACCATGATGAAGCGACCAACAATGCAGTAGCAATAATAGCATTCCAAACGAGCTCCGATGTAAAATCTCGACAGTTGACGGATAACAATGGGACAATTGAAAAATAGTTTGCGGCAGTGCCGCTAGGGGGCAAGCACTCGCCAATTTTATTCTCGCATTCAACTTCCAACCTCCCCGCGCGACTCTTTATTGCTCGTTGTTGCGTTCCGGCGGAAGGGACTTGATTCAATCGCGGAGGAATACTCCAGGAAAAAAAATAAACCCGTGTAGAGTAGAATACCTGCGTGGAAGCGGACCCGGGCGCAATGCGACTCCAGAGCGACACGCTGCCTCGTTGCTGAGGCATCTCACGTCCCAGGACAACATACGTCAGGGAAACATATGAAAAAATTAACTTGGCGGACGGACAGAATAACGCCAAGGGCATGGTGTAAAAGGTGAGCAACCCCGACCGCGATGCCCTCCAACGGTGGCCACCGAAAACTTATACTTTCCCTTTCGCCCGCATGGTATTCAAACGGTGCAAAGGTCCGACGCCATTTGACTTCTCATTTTTAAGGCGTTTGATTTCTCCATCACGATACCTCGCTGAAATTCTTGCGATGAATACCGTTTAGCGCAGGAGGAATGCGTGAATAAGGGAAAGGAACGTAGATTACAATATATTTGGGAGAATTTTAAGGTACGCATGGTTACCACGGTTGAAAATTTATCACGAAAAGGGCGCGTCTCTTTTCATGCAATTGAGCCACATGGATTTGGAGATACGTGCGGTAATAATTAAGGATTTCATTGCTATTTACCCGCAAACTATTTTTCAATTGTCCCATTGTCATCGGCGCATTGTCCAGAATTTTGCACTAAATTCTATTTTTAATGCCAACCTTGCTTTCATGTGTGTGAATGCTTGCATTCAACCTACCTAATTTGAACACTTAATAATAACAAACCCGGTATAATAAACATTTGCACTATTGTATGTCACGTGAATTAAAACTTAGTGAAAATTCCTACCCAATGAACAAACATGTTAGACTCATGAATAAATAGAGAAATGCAAGTGGCAAAGGATTTTGGTTATAGCTGGTCTGAATTCGAGAAAGAGGTACAATTATTTTTGCATAATAAAATCCATAAATGGAGCATTTTACTCAGCCCTTCAGTGAATTAAGTTTTGAAATAATTATTCAACACCAACGGTGAGAACATGGCGCAGAAATGGCATTGAACAGCATAACAGAGAAATATAACATTCGCCCCTCGTGGAATAAAAAGACGAATGAAGCCAGCTAGGAGATAATGTAAAAAGGGTAAAAAAATCTACCGTTAGTTAATAGCATTGGTGGTTAGCAACTTTACTTGGTGTACTTGACGTATTAAGATCCCGACCAATTAATGAGATATTTCTTTCAGCAAAGGAAAAATTGTTCAAATACCGTAGAATCGATTTCAGGCGTTTAGACTTTTCTCCACAGAAGAATTACTTGCTTGAAATGGGTTCATTTCGAAAGAAATTACTTTTTCTTAAATAATAATAAGAAAAAAGTAATGCTAAGACTTATAACGCCTTTTTACGTTTTTTGTTCAACCAGCACTCGCACGGCACAAACTTACGAAATATTTTGGAAGGAAGAACAAGGGAACCAAATACTCCGTATCTGAATCGATACAAATATGTAAGTATTTGGGATGGAGATGGGACCCATTGCATACAATGAATGAAGGAAGGTAATAGCTGAAAACTGAGACGTGTGGTAAAAACGTCATGAATAAACCTTAAGAACGGGAAAATACATTCGAATGGTTAAAAAAATCCTCTTTTATTTCTAGGTGAATCACCATTTGAGGGCGTACATGCGCATAACATTACTGTGCACATGCAAGCGTATTACAGTTTTCAGTGAAGCTTGGTTGCCAGGCAAAATAAACACACTTCGACGTGTTTGCGTGGCGAGAATGGCGGGTGAGGAGCAGAGAAAGAGGAGTAAGTAGAGAGAGAGAGAGAGAGAGAGATCTCTCCGTGATGGACGAACAGCGGCAACCACAGCAGCGAGTCCCGTTTATCTTCCTCTACACACCAGTCTAGCACACTCCCACGACATATCCGTCGCCCGTTTCTCCAGCATATCAAAAAGTTCCAGCCCCTCCAGAATCAAGCGGCCACTTAACGATACACTCTTGTGCACGCTGTGTATGGAGATTCTGGAGCAACATAATCCACAATTTATTAAATATATTGAAAGAGGAAAACACTTAGGGAAACTAAATAAAAACTTAGTTTTCCGATTTTGACAGTATTTCATTTTTAATGATATATGACAAAAAATGGCAGTAATTTGAAATTTAAAAAAATTAAATGAGTATAAATAATCCGAGGTTTCAGGCGAGATGGAGTGGAAACGTGACATAATGAAAAATGAAAAATCAGGAGCAATTTCCACAATTTTACATTTATTAATACTACCGGTTTCGCTTTTCAGCATCATCAGGTACCTGCTTTTTCATTTTTCACTGAGTATAAATAAATTTAATTTTAAATAAATTATGTTTAAAAATATTATTTTCACACAAAACAAGTTTAAATAACAAGATGAAAATAAGTACCTAAGGCCCCTTAAATTATTGAAAATTTCAAAAACGTTTGACGAGAAAGTTACAGAAAGTTTTAGAATAATATTTAAGGTATTCAAAACGAAAAAAGTGGTGCGCATGTAGTATTATATATTCGCTACCGCTAAGAGACACGGATGATATCTATTGATCTCCAAGTATTTGTTTTATAATCATACACGCGCACCACGTTCAAGTCAAATTCGGCCGTTCCAAAGGGAGTGAGGTATCCTCAAGTCAGTCGAAAAACCGGCTTTGAAGAATTTATTTTAGCCAGCTAATATTCAAATCATACTTTTCTTATCTTCGAAAATTATCACCATTACAACATATTACTCATCTTACGTGTGATTTTGAGAAAAAATAGAACTTAAAAAAAACTATATTTTTATTTTTAAACACATACACTATCAAGCGGTTTCAGAAACCAAAAGAAAAACATCACATTATTGGGGGAAAAAATGGTCCTATATATTTGTAATAGAGGATGCAACGCCACTTTTAGCAAACAAATATAATGAATTAACCCTCGAGTGGGCACGCTGACGTTTAAAGCACGCCCACCTTCGAAAACAAAGGATTTCAACATTGTACGTACATTCTGATCTGGAATTGCCTGGTGTTTTCTTACAATTTACTTTGACTGTCTATAGTGCGAGTTTTCAAAGCTCTAAGTATTGTAACTAATTTATTTTTAGATCGGCAAGGGGAACCGACACCCATGGCGTATAAATTACGCAACGTAACCAGCTGTGTACCACTTGTACCACCAGTGTCAGGATAGGGACAAGGTGGGGGGGGGGGTTAACATTCTAGCAGTAGTGTGGGTCGGAAAAAAATATCATTCTATCTAATGTAAATTGGATATCCAAGGGGGGCTATAGCCCCCCTATAGATCCGCCACTGCCTGTATCACCTATAAATGAACAATAGGCCGGCCCTTATTTTTCAGAATTGCGAAAAGTTATGTTTTCCTGGTCTCAAAATGATCCAAATGATGTTTATATTCACGTGTTAAAATTTGGTAACTTAAAACAACGGTAACCCGTGCCCCAAGGGTCCTAAGTACTAAGGACCCTCAATTGAGTTTTTTGGGGCCAAAAAAGCACTATTTCTATGTAAAACGTAAAAGTAAAGCCCTTTAGAACCGAATTTATGTTTGTTTTGACCTATCTCTAAGCGTTTAGGAGATATCGTCCGTCGTAATGCAATCCCCTCCCTAGGGCGCCACCCCGCACCGCGGCACCGCTGAGGTGAACAAGCTTGAACTAAGTTTGAAGAACTTGAACTTCATTGAACAAGCTTGAACTAAGTTCTGAAAATAAAGATAAATTTTAACAAAAAATCGAGTGTTATCATATCAA
This sequence comes from Ischnura elegans, assembly GCF_921293095.1. NCBI lineage: Eukaryota > Metazoa > Arthropoda > Insecta > Odonata > Coenagrionidae > Ischnura > Ischnura elegans. Next base: position 91,978,058 of record NC_060248.1, read on the forward strand.
TGTAATAACAGTTGACAAATTTCGCCGCGCGCCAGATCGTGTAAAAGTATTAGGCGCACCCGCTCGAGGTTTAAACCCACATATTGAAATAAATACTTGGAATTCTCCATGATTATCGTGAAAAAGTGCAAGCATTTAATTCAATATGGAAAAATTCCGCTCCATCACTCTTGACTCTTCGTACCGTATTTATACTTAGAAGCTGCCAGAAAATCCGGTGAAAAAATGTGGATGCACGTCTTACACGAATCCTCCAAATTTATATGAGTGAGTGAGAAGCCAAGGGGTACAAGTGATTTCTTTTTCTCACACAGAGTTAGGTACAGAAATTACAAAACAAACGAGATCAATTAAATGATTAGTAGTGCATTTGTTTTTCCACTCGATGTCAGCACCGAACAGAGACTCACTCGTATCCCTTGGCAACCAGGTTTTGTGTATTTATTCTAACAATTAACTTTACCTAACTCTGTTTATAAAAAAATTCACTTGTACCCCTTGGCTTTTTAACCCCTAATATGAAATCCGCGTTCCATTTTCCTTCAAATTCTTATCGTTTATTTCTCCAGAGTTGAAGCATTGAAACAAGGAAACCTTCGCAGGAATTACATTTCTAACATCATTTAACCTTATTAATCATGGAAACGTAAATTATCGATTTAGCAACGAATCACGAGTTTCTATAGTAGACCGCACCCAAAAAGCGTTAGGAATTTTTTTTTCCTCACGAGCTGGTCCAACAATGGGGTTGCGCGGGATACACGAGGACGCGGATTACACGAATATATCGATGGCTAAGTTCTAACAACATGTATTTCAAATCCGGCCGGTTTGAGACAGGTAATAACATTAAAAAATAAAATACAAGCAAAAAACAACTCTTTGTTTGTAAATAAATGCTTCTTACTCAGGTTTATGAACTAATGGATTTTAATTTCAGTTTATAAATAAAAAAAATCAATCGTTTTTTTTGCTCTCCTGAAAAGTTGATATTTTTTAGATACGTGTTGTTAGAACTTAGCCATCTATATACGTATTTTATATTTACAACCGCATGCTAGAAGTTTTTTTTACTTCGAGAAGCAGTAACTATTACGGGGGTGGGAAGGGCATTAACTTGAAAGGGGAGGTGATGGCGAAAAAAATCTGCCTCAGGCGGTGAAAGCGAATTCGCGGGGGCGCGGAGGAATGAGGGAGGTAAAAAGACAGAGAAAAAGCCAATGGGGGACACAAACAAACTCGGACATATATGTTTGGGAGACAGAGACGAATGATAGCAAATAACAGCGGTCCCATTCAATCAACATTAGTCAACAATGCGGCAAATCCCAAGAATAATGTTGTCCAAACGAAAATGATGGGATCCATACAAAGCTTAAAAGTTTTTTTTTTCCTTCCCCATAAAGCCAACCCTTGGAGAGTGAACTAAATAATTAATTTGGATTAATCAACGTTTTTACGTCCCAAGAGCAGTAAATTGAATATTAATTCACGACCCAAGGCCATCGGTGACATTACTATGCACGCATATTTCCAGTCATTCAATTAGCGATCTGTTTCCCCAGAAAATTACTAGCCCATAAGTATGTAACCATTTCCCCAAAACCTCAAAAATAGTACCACAGAGTGATTTTTTTAAATGAGAGATGAAACAGGTATATGAATCAATCTCCTCCTTTCCCACTAAAATTGAACGTTGAAATTTTTCTGAAGAAAAAATACTTTCCGACCAATATTCAAGAAATAACACAACATAAATGATAAAATTAAACATAACCAACTACGATTAACTCCTCTGGATAAACGTTAACTCCGATGGATTTGCTAATATAGGTTGCTAATGACGTCCGAGCTCTCTCGGACTAATGAAAATATCAGTCAGGGTATGGAATCCAGTCCCTCTCGCCTACTGAGCCGAGGGTGCGATGAAAAAAAAGTGAGTAAAGCCATCTAACACCGCCCAAAAATACGCAGAAAAAATAATATCAACAAAGAATACAGTGCCACTTAAAATTAACTCAACATTAATGAAAGATATGGGAGAATCTATAGTGAAAAAGATAAAATTCCACTTCCTAATAGCAAGTGTAACACGGCTACAATACCTATATCGCTTTCACTCAGGTGCGGCCTATAACTGGGTATCCCCAGTGGTCACTCTCATCCAATATGAAGCACGTAGACAGCACCAGTTGAAGCACATACGCGCAATAGTGAAAGTTAATTCATTGATGTCATCATAAACGCGTTTAAAAGCCGTGGAAGCATTTCTCCATCGCCAAAATAAAATTGGGGAATAATTCAAAACATGAATCAGCTTTCCAGTGCACAAATCACGGAGCGAGGTAGCATTTATTTCCATTATCTCTTTAACGGTTCGAAAAATACGTGCAATGTATTTTTTCCAAATGTAGCATTCGTTACACATTTTTTAGAATGGGAGCTCCTCTGTTATCAGCAAATAATTTTAACTCTCTCCGTCGATTCATTTACAAGAGGAATTGCAAGTTTGGCAGTATGGTCGGCAAACGCTGGATTGCTAAGTAGTGATTATGAAATATCCGATAGTGTATAAATTCAAACCAAACGCAATTCTAACCGCAGTGTCATTTTATAAATTTCCCCATTGCAAGTGAGAAAATATAGGTATTTTGCCATTCAACGTAAAGGCTTATCGGGCCCGCGAGCAAAATTAGTATGACTATGCGTGGGGAAAAACGATTTATGTATATAAGATAGATAGGAGAACTGAGTGGAGAGCTGCGTCAAACCAATCCTAGGATTGTTGACCAGTGATGATGATGAAGATAGAGTTATCAATTAATGATGATTCCACTATCTTGTGGGTTCCGATTCCGATAAGGTTCCTAGCAACGGTACTCGGTCCCGGTTCACGGTTGCGGTACTTCCAGAAATGGTAACTTTTCATTGGTTTATTTTAAAAATCTATAAAAAAATTTCGTTGGGGTAGTACGCCAACTACCAAAAATAATAGTATACTGATTTCACAAGTTACCACTCTATTTCAATTAAGCTCAAGAAAAGTTTTTAAATTGGATTTTTCGCTAATTAATTCGCTCTTTGGCTTCGTTTCCGATTCCAAATTAAAGATGAACACCGGTGAAACCGAAAACCCGAATCGACCAAATCTAGCAAAAAACGGTTACTTGACTGAATTAAGGCTACAATTTCTCCGGATAAGCACCCTCATTTCAAGCTAAATAAAAAAAATTAGCTCCACTATTCCACGAACACAGACGTTATTTACGGCTACATCCAGGCCGCAGACCGCCGAATTCCAACCCATGATCTAACCTAATCGCCCCATCATGACATAAATTATCTCATTCCTGTAACAGTACACGGTAGCATTAAAACAGATGGAACGAAAGACAAGTTCTTTTCTTCCTCCTTCAAGAAAAATACGCCACACAGAACCGCGAGAGTTTAACAACTCGGCAAAGGCCCTTGAAGACAGAAACGAACGAAAGTCTATCACGGCGGATCAATGGTGCGAGAGAGAGAGAAGGATAAAAGAGGATGCGGTACACGCGCAAAAACAAAACACTGCCTAATGAGCGCCCCGCCACAGGAAGCCATTCAAGAAAAAAACAAACTCGCGAATCGGACCGCATCAGAAGGAAACGTACTTGAATGGCTTTCGTGAGAAAGAACACAAAAAAAAGGAACTAAGAATGAAAAAGAAAGGAGAAGACCCACGTAATTTCTCTTTGAACTAAAGAATATTTGTCTCTTTCGGTCGATTGCGAAACGGCTTTCCGCTGCCGACGACTGGATAAAAGAGAAGGCCTAATTGTGATTGGACTGTCTCCTTCTGGGGATTAAGAAAAAAAGAAAGAGGCACGATGGCAAATAAATAGACTACTCATTGTTGCAATTTCTCGTTCACTTCCCAACGAATCGAAAAGCGTTGACGAAATTAAGTGCAGAGTAACGACCCTTGAAAACCAAACACAATTATTTGTGAAGCCCTAATGCTTAAAATATGCAATATGAAACTGGAGGGAGGACTGAAAAACCGCTATTTTTATATTATTCTTTCCAGTTACAAGTATGATAAAATCGGGACTTCTATTCGCCATTTAGACTAAGTCTATACCACCTTATGTAAAAAAAATTATAGCAATGTAAAGATTAAATCTGCAGCACGATTCAGTCACTTTGGTAACTCTAAGGCCTCGGTTACGATACGAGCGGCGGGCGGCGAGCGGCAACCTGAGCGGCACGTGAGCGGCAGTAGTGGCTACAATACGAGCGGCAATTTTCTAGCCGCTCTACAGTGGGCGGAAATCGGAAAACCCCGGGCAAAATTACAAAATGACTTTTTTTGAGTTATAAACTTGAAACTTCGCAGGCGTACTCAAAAATGATTGAAATTTATGGATCTATACTTTATTTGACAAAGATTCCTCCCTTTACTGAGATACAGATGCTCAAACGTGAGAAAATTTCCATAAAAACGCCCGTCTTTAATTTTCTCTGAAAATCTTCTTAAGTAAGTAGATGGTGAAATTATAGGTGGATTCTTGCGGAATAAAAAACCACATAAAATGTTGGCATGGTATTTTTTCTTTAATTTTCCGTAATCTAAAAGAATATTATGGATTAATTCTTACCGTGCAGTTACAAAATGGCGGATACTGTTTTTCGACAAAGTTTTACATTTAGGTAGAGTTTAAAATGGGTTTACGGCAAAGTCACGCGGAGTAATTTATATGTGAGCATTTTTTGAAGATTTCTTGAGGTGATTATGCAGTTATCTGTGAAATAAGTTTGCGACGCCGGAAATTACATTGATTTTTCGATCGCGCGGCAAGGTTCGTCTCTGCGCGTCGGGAGTTGGATTAGCCGCGACGCGGTAAGGTTATTGAAACTGTATGGGTTTTAATGCTCAGCATTCACCGTTTTTATGTTTTGCTTCAATATACCGATTCTCAAATGGTCTATGGTGAATACACTGGAGGTTTTTCAGCCGAGGTAAGTGCACGTTTCATTGAAGTTCATTTCGTTTTCTTTGGATACGATCGAAGACCATGCTTCTATTAAAAGTGTTCAAACCTCGAAAAAGTGAGTTGTTTTCCTGGGACTCAGACAAAAATACCTACCAGAAAGACACCAGCTGAGACTCATACCTTCTTTACTCTCCGATCCCTGACCCCCAGGATTCTACTGCGAAAACGGTCGTTTTATGACACCGCGGAGCGGACACTTTGACAGTCTTAAATGGGTATTTCCACGAGAACTTCTAGCTTTTTTAAAATGCGTATCATACCCTCAGTTCTACTTTGACTTATAGATTACTCATATCTGTTACACATTTACCACACGCTCTTCCCCGTGTACTCAATAGGATATTGGATAACCAGAGGTTCTTCAAATTTATTATTTATTTTTAAATTTTACATAGGTTCCTTCCGCCATTTATTTATTTATTCATTTCTAACTTCCCCGTAAACAGCACTCATCACAAAGGGCAAAGGTACATAGAGAAAAGTTCAGGGGATGTAAGGGGATTGATTATGTCATGGTAAGACAGAGGTATAGGAAATGTGTGAAAAACTCCCGCAGCTTCCCTTCCGCGGATTCGGATTCAGACCACAATCCAGCGCTCATGAAATGCAACATAAGATTCAAAAGGCTAATTAAAGTTAGGAAGGCGAGGAAATGGAATTTAGAAGCGCTGAAGGGGACTATGAGGAAGGAATATCAGTAATTAGTGGGCAATAGTACCCGGAAGATTAGAAGTACACATGACTGTAGAGGAAGGGTGGAATAATATTAAAACGGGAATAGTCAAAGCGGCGGAGAAGTCAATTGGCTACATAGACAGCAAAAGGATAAAGAAGCCTTGAGTTACGGACGCAGTGGTAAAAGAGATGGAGGAGAGAAGGAAGTGAAAGAACGTGGACACAGAGTAGGGCAAAAGAATGTATAAGGAAATAAATAATCGATTACGACGTGAAACTAAGAGGGCAAGGGAGGCTTGGTGGAAAAGACAGTGTGAGGAAATGGAAAAGTTGCAGAAGGATGGAGAAGTAGGCGCGGGTTGTACGCCGGGGTCGGTAAAAAAATTGTCACTAAAAAGTTAAGTCGCTATCGGGCAGCAAAAGAGGATAAGCCGTGTCCAAAATTAAGGCTAAAGATGGAAGGATGCTAACCGAGCGCGAAGAGGTACAGAGTAGATGGAGGGAATACGTGGAGGATCTGTATGAAGTAAGGAACAGGCCGGAGAAATTGATTTTTGATGAGGAAAGTGCAGTGGAGGAGGATAATCTTTGGCCGGGTATCTTCGATGCGGAAATCAAGAGAGCCCTTCGTGATATGAAGGCCAGGAAAGCAGTGTGCGAGGACAATGTATCCTGAGTGAGCATCTGAAGAATCTAGGGAAGGAGAGTAAGGAGCTAGTACGGAGGATCTATGAGGAGGGATGTTTGCCGGAGGATTTCGTGAAGACAGTTACAATTCTGCTACTGAAAAAGACGAAACCTGTGGGATGCAGAGATTATAGGACTATTAGCCTAATATCGTATGAAGCGAAAGTGGTACTGAGGAGGCGAGGGCAAACGAGTATTTGGGCGAAGATCAGTTTGGTTTTAGAAAAGGGAAGTCAACTCGTGATGCAATAGCAATAATGAGGTTCCTCGTGGAGAGGACCATTTGATAGGGTGAACTGGATAAATTTAATGAACATTCTCAAGAGAATAGGTGTAGATTGGAGGGATAGGCGACTCATTCGTAATCTTTATATGGCCCAGACTGCACAAGTGAGGGTAGCGGAGGGGGATACTTAGCGGGAAGGAGAAGTTGAAATTCAGCGTTAGAGGGTAGAATGTTAGGGAACGAGGAAGGAAGAGAATAGGATTTTTAGATATATTGAAAGGGAGTTACAGTGGCCTTAAGGCCTGTTTACACGGTACATTAACACGTACGGGTTAATGTCTATATATATGAACGCGAGAATGATCGCCAAAATGCACCGTGTACCCACCCAACTTGTGCGAGTGCATGCACAGAAAATAGAACCTGTTCTAATTTTGTTCATACATTCGTAAATGTTCCGTTCCTGTCCACAAAAATCATTCATGCAAACTCGTTAGGCATTAACGCAAAGGCATTAACTCGTATGTGCTCCTTTACATTGTATTGAAAAAGTTAGTGTTGGAAGGAAAGGGAGGTTCCCAGATTACTTCTATAGTACTCCATGGAAACCTACCTTAATCGGTAGAATACTGTAATAAAATGTTGATCATTCCACATAAATACCCTGGACTGCACCTCACTAATTAAAACTTCTATTAGTATATTACTTAGTTTAACTTCAGTCTTCCTTTGCTTGGCCGTAATCTCACCACTTTGATGTATCTACGCCGACATTTTCAACTACACTGAAGGATGAATCTACTGAGCGGCGAGCGGCAGTGGAAAAGAAATCGGTCTGGACTTGGAACCATGAGCGGCACTGGGCGGCGCCGCTCACTGTCGCTCGCCGCTCTATCATATCGTACCCACCCTCAATGGATTTACACGCAACTAAATGAGGACCGATATCAGAGCGGCGCCGCTCACGCCGCTTGCCGCTCGCCGCCCGCCGCTCGCCGCTCGTATCGTACCCGGGGCCTAATAACTCTAAAACGCGAGGATTCTCAATGAATCACAAACAAAAAATATTTACCTATGTTGATAAGTACGCCTGCTTTCGTAGAAAATACGAGTAAATTTGCTATGCATCAAAATAGAGAACATTCAGTCTTAGATTTAACACTTCTCATTTCCAAAGCTGAATTCAGCAGTTGAATTCAAAAGTAAGAACCTCGTAATTTCACATATTGTAATTAACCGGCCATGGTTCCGAGGTACGAAGTCGTCAGCATGTATGTACAAAAGGTAATAGACATATGATGATGAAGATCTGCGTCAAAACCACGGTCGGTTTAATAAATAATGTGGAATTACAAAATCATTTCAGTTACAATGATTACCAAATTCTCCCCACTCACTACCTGGGACAACTATTTTTAATTCAAATTTTATGCTCTTCCACAATCACGTCAAACTTATCTTTTAAAGAAAAAAACATCGATCGAATGATCATAGGCTTTTTTTTATGTAAAATTGATGCAACGAAGTCTTTACAGTCACAATTATTAGCGTATTCCCCCTGAGTCACGCCTGAGACAACTACTTTGAATTCACATTTTATGACAGCATCCTGTCACAGTTATTTTAAGGCAAAAAAGAACATAAATGGAATAATCAGACATTCCTCATGTAGACACGTTATCAGTATGTACAATTGAAGCAAGGCGCTCCCAACTCCCTCGGCAACACAGTCAGCATTGCACCCGACAATGTTACTCTAAACTGAAACACTTCCACTGGAGTGAGTCAATTAGTTCCTAGGGTAATTGCTTGGGGCTCCGCGGTCATCACCGTCGCACCGTGAATCGACCAAATCCTACGCGCAAAGGTGTAAACAAGGTCCTGATTGGCTTTATTTGGGCCGCGAGTCTACAAGAAAGGCAAAATCAATTATTGGGCCCCAGGCACGGTCTCCACAGAGAGGGTCCGTCATCGGTTACACAGGAGGGAGCTACGCAAATAAAGCGGTCATCGAGTCAATGCATCATTAATTGACGCGATTTCGTCACTGACGGAATCGAATTCGCAAACGGAAAAGCACTGACATCGTTTCCCTATTTGCATCAACTATGCTAAACCCGCAATCATCATCAAAACGAGGTTGATTGCGGACCAATCGATAGGGAAAGGTGACATCAGTGAAATAAAAAACAGTCCAAGCATTTCGAGATCTCATCATCGGGAATTGGCTAATTATATTTTTTGTCGGAGTTGTGAATAGAAGGATGGAATTGACGAGAGGTGAATTACCGTCCAGAGATCAAAGTTGCCGGAGAAGACCCACCAACCAATGAGAGAAGGGACCCCACAAATTTAGTATGTTTTAGTTTTAACGTAGCTAGTTTGAATAAAAATGCTGGGAATTAAAATTGCGACTCGTGTATAACGTGTCAACTTCGACGCATTTTAAAAACTTCAAAGAGTAAAAATCGCTCGCATAAAATTTTTCTGTGAAATTCTCGTGCATCAAGCAGCATTAAACCGAGTGTTCACGCCACCATAACTTTTGTTAATTTTAAAGTGCTCCCGCTGCTACTGACAATCAGTTTGTGTAGTTGAATATTTTACATTCATTGATCTATTTATTCGCATTACACCTGAACCAGATAGGAGGTTGCATTAAATATAAAAGCCCTTTCAATCATAAGAATACACTCCACTTCACTCGTATTCAATACAATTGTTCTCAGGCAATTTAATTAAATCATTTGCACACGCAGGTTCCACATCGTCACCAGAAACAAAGAGAACGCTCAGGCAAAGCAGCAAAGAGAGAAATGTGTGAATAAGGTTTTCAGGTAACCGAAGGAAAAAAGACATCGATCAGTTCTCTTTCATGCCCTATGATATAAAGTAGAGCATTGAAGTACAAAGACAATTGATTAGCTAAAATAACGGAACATGAAGAAAGATTCCCCTGTGATGAAGTGCGTAATCTTTAAGCATTCGAATAACATAATCTGTACTTACAATAATATCATTCTTAAAAAGTTCCCACTTACTCGCGCAGAAAAAACCACCTTCGATGCTTAAATGTCAAGAGCTCTTGGCAGGGAATGTTTCTGCGTTTCTAGGTCAAGGTGAATCATTTTTCTCCTCCATTTTTTCTTTACTCAACAATAAGAGAGGTAAAAACATGAATGTAAAGAAAGGCGAAAAAAGACAGGTATGGAAAGTAATAACCGCTCCGAAACATGATAAAATATTTCTTCTTCTGCATAGAGAATGAAGTACTTCGTACTATCTAAAATATTTTTTTAATCACCGACCGAGATTAGCCGTTTAAAGTGAATTTACTTAAACTCATCGCGGATAAACTTAGTATTTGCTTACCTGTTATCCACCAACAAATAATGTTGGAATTCCATGTAAAATTCAGAAAATTATTTCTGTTGTGAAAGAAATCCTATTCTGTAAAATTCAGAATAGGATTTCTTTCACTTAGCCAGTGAAGGAAATCCTATTCACAATTAAAGTGAATAATTATCATTTACTATTTCTAATCATCAGCAGTAAAGCATAAAAATCAATGAAAATGCAAAAAACTACTGATTATGCTTTAACGTATGATTTTAGAGAAAAATTCTCGTCACGAATTAATACACTATAAATATAATTTCTTATATGTTTGAAGAATAAAATAAACATTCCCGATAAAAAAACGTTTGAATACTGTATCGCCACAATAATAATGCAGAGTAATTTATTTGCGTAGTTGTTAAAGGGAGAGGTGAGCTTGTAATATTTCAGATAACCACTTTGAAATAAGGAGGGTTCACGTCTATCAACTCCATTTAAACATATAGCCTAGCTCAACTCCCACTAGGCAACCCGACCGGCGACACAGCTCAAGACAAATTCAAAAGTCAAACATTTACTGGTGGATGCCATGCTATCCTCACACGTTTGCAGCCACTTAACAGATACCACCTTAACTGCTCCTCCGTAGAGCTAGATCCATTACATTACTTCCCTACACGGCTCCAGCTCGCTTATTTTCAGAAAATTGCTGTTCCCAGAAAACTTTATAATTCCTACCTACTCTGACTGTTTCCCTCAAGAGAGAGTTCAAAGATAACCAACTGGCATGCCACCGCTCTAAAGGACACTAAGTTACTCAAGACCCAAAAGAGCGAATTATGTCGTGAGCAGACAAAATAAGCACGAAATTGTTAAGTCCTTGGAAACAAAGAGCGACCAACGTCTAGCTTTCCGTTCGAAATAACAAGAGCTGGAAACTTACCCGGCCATAAACTTCCCGAAGATGAATCCGACCCATATGCTTGGACGCACACCGAAAAACAGATGACACTTTACCAACTACGGGAATAATACAGAGCGCCACCGACACGCTCCGTTTTGGTGTATTCTTGTATCAGTTAAGGCTGGTCCAAGAGACTAAAGCTACAAAATAAATCAATCAGGATCGCAAGTATCGGTAAGACTAATTCAAAAACACATCTTCAAAGCCAACGCTTTTGAAAATAATTTATTCCGACCTCAGAGCTGCAATTGAAGAATATTTAGAGTCAATAACTTTCATAAATATTGAACAACATACAAAAACGTTTACAAGATTAAAAATAGACCTTTCATCAAGCAAATCAAAGCAACAAATTGATTCGGCGCTATCTTATTAATTCTAGGGTGATATCGAAACTGTGGCAGGAATTTATGACGTTTTTGTGCGTTATTCAGCGTTTATGAAAGATTTTGTACCTCAAATACTACCCATACGTTTATCTGAGGATTGAATACATTCCAAAGGTTGGTTGAGATGATTTGTTTTTTATTCCCTCCGACCGAAACTCGCGATTATGATTATTAAACTAATGAACAGGTCGAGAGCAAAAGTTCACTAAATTATCAAATTATGATTTTTCTTCCTATTACTTATCAATACTGGGTCACATAATATAGATTTTTATCACTGTAATGCTTGGAAATTGTGTTAGCAAATCCGAATTTTTACGCTGGTTCTAATGGCAATACCTGCGTCACCACACGAAAAACGTTGATTAACGCATGAAAACATACGTCGTATTGACAAAAAAAACTTATATTAAGTTCACATCATGGTAGTAATTACGTTAAAAATAAAACTTAGGCTCGTCACCGTATTGATTTTTAGTTAAAAGCAAATGAATGCCGTTTTTTGAGTCAAATCACCTTTGTTACATGTTGATTTCGCTACGGGTGGCTCAAATAGCAGGAAAAAGTATTGGACTAAAACGTATAGGATACTGTGCCAGGATTGAACTAGGCATCCATATTTTGTGTACCCTTGTTTTGCCTTTAAATCTCGATGGATGTCTTCCATAATGGCAAAACATTTTTTCAACAAATTTCACAAAAAGTATTTGTTTTGAAATGCAGAGTCGCGAACATACCTCCTTAATTCCCACGCTTAGTTTATTTAAGTTTCCTTCCGCAAACTTAGACTGACTCTCCTCCTTCGCGTACCTTCTTATCACGCATTTAACGTGACAACGTCGTTTTTGTGCTGGTTTGGACAAAAAACATCCCCTCAACAGTGGCGGGCGGTAACCTAACATCGACTTCGCCTCCGGGCAGAGTTAAACGGGTGTCTCCACAGAGAAAGCCCCGCCTGATATACTACGGTGTTGGCTCGGGGACAATTTGAGGTAGAAACCGAGCGTGTAGTCAACAACGGGAGATGGAGAAAAAGAGAATAGGAAAACGGTATCAATCTTGACCAAACGAAAATTTCTGCGTTCTCTTCAAACAATAGGCTCGTTAGGCAATTTTATTTTATTGCCAATAGAGCTTTAAAATTAAAGAGATCTAAATGAAGATAAACAAACTTTGTAAATTTTCATAGATATTTTTTATTTGGTGAGATGCGTTTCGACGCTAACGCTTCAATCTTGAGTAATCTCAAGTAAGTACTTACATGAATTACCATCTGAGAAAAAAGGGCGGTAAATCTTCAAACTTTTGACATAAAATTGTAAACACAAAATTGGCTTTTTATTTATTCTAAATTTGAATAAATACTTTTTCAAATCAAATTTGGTTATTATTATAACATATTAAGTGAAAGACATTATTTTTAATCGTGGTAAATTTCCTTCTTTTACTTTTTCCACTATTTATCATCCAATGCATGGAATAAAATTGTATGATGATGGAAGCGTGAACAGAGGTCCTCCCCATTGGCGCCGACTCCATGGGGCTTGAGGGGGCCCGAGCCCCCTCAATAATTCGTTATGGGTGTGAGGAAAAATGTTTAAGGCTTGTTGATTTTCCCCGGAGTGTGCAGATATCGAGATAAGAGTTCTCGGTGTTCTAATTTTGATCATATGACTCTTCTAAAATGATTCAAAAACTTAAAACTCACTACTTATAAAAATTCCCTGGGATAGATCCCCGGTTTGGGCCCCCCAATATTTTTTGTAAGTCGGCGTCCCTGGTCCTCCCTCTGTGTTACCTAGACCTCCTTAGATTTTGTATATGCCTTGGTTTGCAAATAATATGGAGTAATAAGCATTATCAGTAATCGAGAATGACGTCTTAGCGCCGAAACCCGTCGTACCAAATAAAAAATCTATGAAAATCACATAGGTTTCACGTCTTCATTCAGCATGAATTTTCACCAAGTGAAAGCCGAATCGATCGATTTCTTAAAGGGACAATTTTCTTTTGCCGTTCGTTTTTTTTTGCCAATATTTTTATCGTTTTTCGATCCACCGCCTACTCCCCGAGCGATTCGCGCCGAAAAATTGGCGGTATTTACCCTTTAACATATAAGTTGATGACGTCTTACTTTTTTAGTTAAAGGCCGAATTGCTATCAAATCGCCTTAGTTACATGAAAATACCACTAAGGTCAGCTCAAATAACTGGAAAAAATATAAGGATGGAACTATCAACATTTAGTTCCCAAATTTTGATTTTTTACCTCTATGGAAGTCTTTCGTAAAGGTAAAACATTTTTCAACAATATATATAAAAGTATTTATCGTAAGCTCCACTTAAAGTTGATATGTTTTGCCATCATTAAGGTTTATGTTATTCAGCATAAAGAAATTTTATTAAGTCACGATTAACATGTAACCAAAGAAATGCAAAAAATAGAAATGATATGACGACGATAATGACAAAACAGTCAAAGGTTATACGAAATATGAAAATTTCTTGATAGATTAATTCAAATATTTTTTCCCACAGAAAGCTGAGAGATGCAAATTATATGCAGAAACAGTGGCTGATCCAGGAAAGGGACAAGGGGGGGCTAAGTGGGAGTTAAAATTCCAGCAGTAGTGAGGGTCGAAAAAAATTACCATTGATATCTAGATAAAATTTGATACCCAAGGGGAGGCTATAGCCGCCTTAACCCCCACCCCCATATATTCGCCACAGCGTAGAAATACACGTAATTATCAAAAGAAGAAGGTGCATCAAGGACATATATTATGAAACAACAAAAGTTTATTGTCACTGACGGAATTATGAAAATGAGAACTTTATAGCCATTCATGCAGCGCTGTTCGTTCGTTCGCATGAGGTATTAGTGAACCCTTTATCCTGGGGAAAGAGCCGCCGAGTGGTTACATTCGCTCCAAAATCTCACCCTTGAATAAAATTCGCGTCGATCAAAGAGCATAGCAATTGGAACATGAAAGCCACCTACCTATGCCAGCCATTGATTTATCACTCCAACTCTAAATCCAATCGTAATGAGGCATCGGAAAAAGGGAGTACTTCTGCGGTGACCGACCTTCCATTTATCGCGATTGAAACAATTACGTCCCGAGTCAACTTAATTCCGTTTGCTTTCGACGCCAGAGAAATAATTCAGTGCTCAATGATCAACCCACTGAGTGGATGTTAGAACAACGGGGTAATAAATAAGGAACAAAAAAACAGCGGACGCATGCTTCGTCGACACGATTAATGGATTACAATCCTCAGGAGAATATTTGAGAATTGGGAGAAAAGCAAACACTAGATTTCATATCCTTCAGCGCATAATTCCGTGGGAACAGATGGATTTAATAGATGCGCGTACTCTATTGTTGAGAGTTGATGACGACTCAGGAGAGAGAGATGGGATTCACTTCTAGGTCAGTGTGGAATTAAGGTACTACTGAGTTTCTTTACCATTAGCGTAGAAGCCTATTGTTACCAAACAAGTAACCCATAGTTAAAGATATGAAGGCGACTACTGGAGAAATTTTATATTCAAAGGGTGTGAATTTTGAGAGGAATTTTATTTGCCCATGCATGGTTATTTGATAAATATGAAATAATTCGAGGAATACATTTCCCTGTGGTATGAAACCGAACGAAAGCACTCTGAGGTCTTCACGACGTCACTGCATATTTAGTTTTTGGGTGAGTTACACCTATCAATCTAACGTAACTTATAACATACATACTCTTACATACCATGAGTCTAACAATTAGGGTAAAGATACTGGTTAGCCTTATGACGAAGGAAATCATCTAATAGGGCAAAAACTAAATGATGAAGCCATACGATACAATACAGAAAACGCGACGATTCTTAGACACTGTAAGCATGAAATACACACTCTCAGAAAATAAAAACATGAGCATCGCCCTCATTTTTTATCCGTAATTACCTTCGGAGAAATTTAACGACAAAAATGAGTTACAGGTATGCAAAATATTTGAGCGGTTTACGTACATTTTTCAAACTAAAAGGTAAAATAATAGATATTTGGTTTTTCTAAAAATCCACAATAACAATGCGTAATAAAGTTGTAAAGTTAAACCAGGTCTCTAACCAATTTATTAAGCTTTATGCATAGATATGAACCACGTATTTGTTCCTCCTGGTCAATAACTTTTAGCTATGGAGACATTCTTCATTCATTACTATTATTCCAGAAAACACTGCAGGTTTCATGAATGCGAGATACTTCATTTCGGTTTCCAGACAACCTCTTCATCGTAGCTCAATGCGCGCGATTCCGACCAGCTGCTATGTACGCCATATGATACTCATGAGAACTTCATTCACCACAACCAAGCATCGTAATTCACTCCGTGATTCTCGCCAGAGCCAACGCCGAGTTAGGTGCCATAACATTTGTGAAATAGAGCCTTGGTCCAAAGCATGGTGATATCATGAAACAATCCCACTCATTACCGTTAATTCACTCTGCTGTGAAAATTCTTTAAAAATCATTCTGGACGAAGTATTACACAACGCTGTATTGGAAAAAAGTCGACATTTCGTGAGTAAAATGGTTCAATTATTATTTTTTGGCTAAATTTCAACATTCCATCAGTAAATCTTCCCACTTACGAGTTAAAATGTACGTTGTTACGCCTGCAACTGAAATATATATGACCTGCAGGGATAGAAATTCACGGCTAAAATAAATCACTGGAAATTAAGTCATCGTAAAATCGGGAAATTTGGGTTCCAATACGGGCAAATGCAAATTATTTTTTCGTAGATAATTTCTTTCTTTCATGGTAACGTTCTTATAATTATTATTAAACAACCAAAAAATCCGGTTCTTGCCTTGGACCGACTTCTGCCTCTTGTTTTCACGTCAGTTCATGTCAACGTCATCACAGATAACGTGGCATACACAATTCTATGATTAGATTATAATCGCTTAAATGAACATTATTCACGGCGGTAAGTGATCACCTACATGTCATTAAAGAGCATGCCAGCCAATCGCAACCCATTTCTCAAATAAGAAAGAAAAAAGTACGTTCACGTCGAAACCACAACACAGCTAATTGTAATCTGTCAGTGACACAACGCCTGTTCGATTGCGCACGGTTTATATGAAGCAAATCGGAGTTCAGAGAACTATTTTAGATCCTAATTCGCCTTTTTATAAATGTTGTTTGATCTGATTTATGGCCAATCAAATCTAATTTTACGTTCTACAAATGGAATAGACAGAGTTGGAAATCGGATAGCGAGTATACAGCTAGGCAAACAGCCACTTGCAGGTGTTTCAAACTTGATACATTCTATGATAATTTCAGATTATGGAATAACTCAGCACTCAGCAAAACTACCCCACTAATTTCCTGACTGAAAATTAATGCATTCAATAAGATTAACAGTTCCTTTAATCTCGTAGAAAAATAGGACGTGAAAATTAACTCTGATCATTGAAAGTTCAATACAAATTCGCAATAAGATATTAATCAAGATAATCCAGATCAAGAACTTTAATATCCTATTTCCGGGGAAAAATGTGAGGCAAACGTTAAATAGCGCTCGCGATAAATATCTCACAGGAATAAATTTCGAAAGAAGTTGTACGATGAACTTTAAAACAACTAATACAATATATTTCAATGACTTAATAAATTTTCAAATTTTGTAGTTGTAAGGGGACAAGTTTTTAATAACTTTGCCAATATCCAATCTCTAATCATGGATAACTCCAAAGAATTAACTGCAGTCTATGCTGCGATTTTCACATCGAAATTGGAAAAAAATCGAGAGGCATCCCAGTAAGGAATGGCATGAGCATTCATCATTTCGGCCCTTATTGAATGCCATTTGCACTACACCCAGTTTGGAACACGGTGATAAAATTATCACATTTTCACATGATTCCAATGAAAATTTGATTTTTTTCTATTTTGTTAAAAATAGGTACCTGAGATATTAGTACCCTTTCCTTGAACCCCTTGGATCAGAAATGAGGAAATTTAAAAAAAATTAATTTTACCTATTCAATTACTCTTTCTTGCTATCTACAAATCATCATCATCATCTTTCTAATCATCATCGCACTTTTATACTTGCTAATGACAGTGTTTTAACACAAAAAATCTACTGATTTGTGAATGAAAAACTTTGCTGTTTCTACAATTTGGAACTTTATTTTCCTGACTAGTTTCGATACACTGTATCATATTCATAGGACTAGCAGTACAAGTAGCGTTGCTCTGGGTTATATACCAAAAAGGGGGTGCAAAGAGTGGAAGGGGCGGGGAGGGGAAAGGGGTGGAGAGGAAATGTCTGTAGAGCGCTACATTGTTGCACTTCGCGTAGGAGGGGGGGGGGAGAGGAAAGGGAACGTACTTAGGGAAAGCGGCGTGGGTTAGCGTCATGGGGATTATTTTTCGGGTGCAAAATTGGGATGTTCAGGAGGGGGGAGTGGAATGGGAAAAGGTGGTCATTAGTGATGGGCTCTTTCTTTTTGACTATTCTTAACAGCAAAGTTTTTCATTCACAAATCAGTAAGATGGATTTCTACAACGTGAAGGCCTCTACTATTCAGTGCATCAAAAAATCTAAGCAAGAATCCGGTTATGCCATTATGTATTCCTTTAAAAAAATTTCGTGTTATTACTTTTTTTTCATTTTTTCACCGTGCTCTCACTTCTATGTCGAATCTCCATTCAAACACACTAAAAATCCTCCACATAATCAATAGATACCTACCGAGCAACCAAACAAGTAAAAAATTTAAATTTTCTTATTAATCCAACTTTAAATATTATGAAGAATTTATTTTTAAAGAAACACTTTAAAAAACCCATTTAAACAAACAACCATTACTTTCATAAGAGACAGAAATTTTGCTTTTAGTTAAGGCACGACGTTAGAATTCTTTCATCAATCGCACATATCTTTAAGACATGGAAAGCTCAGCATTGGCCCAAGCTCTGAAAAGATAACCAATTTCGATATTATTTATATTGGCCACCATCAGAATCCGTAGATCCCCAATAAAACAGCAGTGATAGCAGCTCATAAGAATTCAAAATTTTCCGCACATTATCATTCTAATGCGCGATAACTATAAGTAAGCACCACGATATTTCATCGACCATACCAACCATTGTTTTCCAGCACAGTGAAGATTACAAAGAAGGGTAAGTTTTACAATACAGCCTCTTTTTTTCCACGAAATCTAAACATAGAGAGAGGGGGGCAGCCCAGTTCATCGGAATTTACGATCGTTACCACTTGGACGAGTTCTCAAAAAGATTTCACATGAGGATACACAAAATACCATGGGAGAGAGAGGGAAGCGTCGAGGCGCCTGGCGTAGAATCCAGACGTGGCAAAGTGCCACCGCACGGCCCAGATTAAGAGAAAATGAGGGAGAATGCCATCCGAATGTCTTTGTGGGGCCCAGTATCCTTTAATGTCATAAAAGAGAGGCCGGCCTTAAGGGAAAATCCAAACGCCGTGGCAGAGGCCGAGAGGAAAGTCGAGAATTACGTTTTAATACCCACTTAACAAGGGAAAAGCCGAAATTTTTTTGTAGCGAGCGGATGGAGACAAAGAATTTAATAAACAGCGACAAAAATACGCTAAATGCAGGAGGGATAAAGCTAATTCTTATGCATTCATTACGGTTACATAGCCTCTTAAAATTTAGTTCTAATTGATTCCTCACAATAACATTATTTAGTCTAATTCTGTTTGCAAAATCCATAGGGTTTTCATTCTTTAAACCTTTTATCTTTTCCAAATTTTTCAAATAAATCGAATAGAATATATCACGGCATTAACTCAATAGCTGCATATTTGATTCAGATGTGCAGGACTAAGCAATTGTTACATGACCGGATATATAAATGGTAACTCCATGTATTCGGATCACAAAATCGAAAGCCGAATAATCTACCGCTACACAAGAAGAATGAATGAATGATAAAGTTATGAGAGAATTGGTATCAGTGATAGGTAATAAAATTCTAAACGTCCAGAATGCTATATGAAAGAGACTCACATTCTAACTATGGTGAGAGATCAAGTACTGTTTTTATGCGATATACGAAATCGTTCTTTTTTAACAATCTAATGTATTTTCCGAGTTTTCTGGATTTTTAGTTGTGTGGTTACCTACACTCTTTTCGTATAAAATAATAGCAATAAATTCATTTCAGTGTGTACCAGCATTGAGCGGTCGAACAAATAGCCATAAAGTAACTGGCCTGGTAGCAGGTACTACCTGCGAATATTTAATTAATTTTCACGATAAAACATTATCCACCCATGATTGGGAGTATAACTACTCATCAGAATTATGAATCACAATCGGAGAAATATTGATACTTCCAGTTAGGACGGAAACCCACATGTATCTCATTATTTAATTCCATCAACTCCCTTCGAATGATCTATATCCACTCATTGCATTCACCCTAATTAAGTTAGAGTGCCTGAAGTCAGCAATAACAATCTCTACCGCTTGCGGTTTATGCATTGCATAGACGAAATAAGCGAATGACCGTATAACACCATCTGGTAGAACAGAATTTGCACAGAGCGGAAGTACCTAGGCGAAATGACCCACAATATCACAACATGAATTTTCATCATACTTACGAGGCGATGCGCCAGCTGAGGTAACATTTTCCCAATAGCTCGTTAAAAAGAGGCAGAGAAATGATGCCACCGCAGTTATTGCGACAATGTTCACGAATTTGACGTCAACAGTATTTCGAAAATTACACGCTAAAGCTAGAAATTTCCATGGTATTTTGACGTTTATTATACGTCAATTCCCTTTCAAATACAATTCATGCAAATTAGCTCATTCAAGAGTGTGTCAGTATTCAAAAAATATTTTAATTCACGAAAATTAGCTCATTCAAGAGTGTGTCAGTATTCAAAAAACATTTTTTTAATGAACACATTGTTTTTCAAATTTGAAATAGGTACTTTGGCATAGTAAGGTTTTTTCTTCAAGGAACGACAATGGCTACTTATTCCCTTAAAAATTCGGTAATTTCACAGGGTGATTAACGACTGATGTTTAATACTCTACGATCAAATGCCGGTAACAGTGGCGCCGACTCCATGGGGCCTGAGGGCGCCCAAGTCCCCTCAAAAATTCGTTATGAGTGTGAGGAAAAAATGTGTCAGGCTTCTCTATTTTCCCCGGAGTGCCAAGATATCGAGATTCGAGTTATCAGGGTTCTAATGTTGATCATATGACTCTTCTAAAATTCTTAAAATACTTAAAACTCACTACTTATAAAATTTCCCGGACAAGATCCCCGGTTTGGCCCCCCCCCCCCCAATATTTTTTTAAGTCGGCATCCCTGGTCGGTAATATCGGGCTAAGGCCAAAGCGAGGCTCTTCTCCACACTTCCTTCACAAATCTTCCCAAATGGCGCGTATGACCTCAGATGTCGGTCGCCCGCTTCAAAAACCACACCATAATGTGCTGCAAATGTATTGGATTGACTTATCAAACTTTAAAGAAAGGATAAATAATAATCACTGAATGTCGAAACCCTCCTTAATCCACCACGTCCTTCACTCCATAGATTGAGTTCGTCGACATCT
Organism: Ischnura elegans; assembly: GCF_921293095.1. Lineage (NCBI taxonomy): Eukaryota > Metazoa > Arthropoda > Insecta > Odonata > Coenagrionidae > Ischnura > Ischnura elegans. Next base: position 91,999,002 of record NC_060248.1, read on the forward strand.
CTGGACGCTGAATATCAAACACATTGAAAGCAACAGACGATCTTGCGAACTCTCCCATCAAATTGTTTTTTTTTTTTGCGCAGCGATCCACGCCGTCCCAGTTCGCAAAAATATGAGTCGAGAACGGAAGGGTTGGTACCGCAGGGGAGTATGGGAAGAGTGGAGCATAGCGTGGATGCAAAGGCCGCCAGCCTCCCGTACCGTCGAACGGACAGAAGCCGAAGTCCAATGCATGGACGGAAGAGGCGGCGGAGTGGCCGATTCCCGCTGCTGAACCGCACACAAACCCTCACAGTCCCCCCTTTCAAAGCATTCGCGACAAGGGTTTGAAAGGATAAGGTCTTCTCTTCGGCTTCGAGAGAATTAAAGACCACGTGAGGGACATTTGCGTTCGCGACTCCCGCAAAGCCTTGTGACATTCCGCAGTACCCCTTTGGTCCATGCCGGTGGGCACACCTTTTTGGCGTTCATTTCTTGACCAAATTGAAATAACTACCCCTTCATGAATGCCATTAGCTGCATACGGCAAATTACCTCCACCCGAGGAGAATGTCGATGGCCAAGTTCTAACAACACGTATCTCAAAATTTGGCCGGTCTGACTTAATACTGCGAATACTGTTAATAAACAACAAAATTCAAGCAAAAAACAACTATTTATTTGCAAATGTATGCTTCTTTTTCAGTCTTATGTATTTTAGGTTTTTAATTTCAGTTAAACTATGTACAATTTAAAAAATTAATCGTTTTTTTTCGCTCCCCAGAAAAGTTGCCATGTTTTAAATACGTATTGTTAGAACATAGCCATCGATGTACATAATGAAATAAAAGGTGGAATTTATCAATTAGGCTCGATCATATTGTTTTCACTCGTAAATACAAGTTTATGCCGAATATCAAAGCCATGGAAAGCAGCAGATGACGTTGAAAATCTCTCCTATCATTTACTTTTTTGCGCCGCGATCCACGCCGTTTAAAATATTTATTTTTGTGATAGGGAAAATTATAACCAAAGCAGAATCGAGCGGCCTCTGAAAAATCTCTTTACCACCCTATCTATATTATCTTCCTAACAATTACTGTAACCGTACCATTCTTTAATGATAACTCTATATTTAATATACAATTCAGGGGTTGAAGAACCCGATTATAAGAAATCGAGGATAAAGGACATTGATAAGGTACAGCACGATTGAGACCGAGAGCCATTATGTGAACCGTTACACATTTGCGCTGTCCTTGAAATTGCGCGAAAAAGCTGATAAGAGTGACTGAGCTTCATTGTTGCGTAATCGGTCCTGTTAAGAGCTTATGCGGTGATTCACTTCTACTCGGCCACCTGAGATCGCACGGCTTCTCTCTTGCATGAAAGTCTCAAACGATTTCGATAATGTGCGAGCCTACTTTCTTCAGGCCTGGTTTTAAACACATTAAAATCACACGTACAGTTTAATATTAAAATGCATTTACTAGAAATCAGAGAATGACTGCGAAATTTCACCCAAATTGTGCGAAGCATAGGCAGATATAGGAACCTGTTCTATTTTGGTTCATTCATTCGTAATGTCCCGACAATTATGCATTTACCTACACATCGACTCGTACATTTTTATGTCTCTAAATGACCCTTATTGAGCAAATAACCTCAACGGTCGGTACCCCAAGAATCATATCATACTGCAATTGCATTGGATTGACTTCTTAAATTTAAAGGAAAAAATATATATTAATTACTGAATGTAGGAATCCTCCTTAAACCCTTACGTGACTGAGCGGGGTAACTCAGTTACCCCAAATTATGTTAAATTATGTTAATGTTGAATATATTTTTCATTGTGTCACTTTTATATTTCTTGTATTTGAGCTCAACCACTTTTTCGTTATTTAGACGAGTGTTTTTTTACATTTAAATTGTTTTCGAAAACTTCAATTTTTATTGGTGGAGTAACTGATAGTGAATTACCTCTCACAGCTGTTGGCGGGAAGAAAAAAAACAAGTATGTTATACGAGTTCAGGGATAAAAGTTGAATGCAAGAAATTTTATCATATAATAACTTATGTAACGCCAATATTCTATATGATTCACCTTTCGTACTTGTTTTTTTCCTAGCATGTTAGTCAATGTACAGCTACAATAGCGAAATATGCTATATTCCTGCTATTTCGCAATAAAACAATATTAAAAAAACTAAATATAGCCCACAATTTATTTTAAAATTATACAAAACAAGATATTATATCATTAAAAAAGAGCCATGGTGTTGATTCACAGAAAAGGCTAAAATAAAACATATAATTTATGAATTATAAATAGGGTACCTAATACACCCCACACAGTTGTTCACGTGGGTTATCTGGGCACAGTCAAGTGAGGGTTAGTCCGCCATGCCATTCACTCCATAGATAGTCCACATCGCTCGACGCTGAATATCAAACCTATGGTAAGTTGTAGACTGCATTGCGACCTCTTCTAGCATTTTTGCACCGCGATCCACAGCGTTCCAGTTGGCATACTTAAGTATGAGTCGGGGATAAATTAGAAGATCTTCGCCGTAAAAGTCTCCTGTAAAAAGGTCTTTAAACTCGGCATCCATGAGATGAACTATAGCAATGTCAAGCGAACGTTCGTTTTTTTTAAGTATAACTATGGAATTTTTTCCATGCGTTCAATGGATTAGAATGGACTCAGCTATTCACTCCGCGGGTCACGAATGGGTTGGAGCAGTGCGATGGCTCGTCCCTTCCGGACCGAGCGCGTGCAAAGGATCGCGGCCTGGATTAACCACTTCCCTCCCGTTAGGGCAAATAGAGAGCAGCTAGAATTCCCCTTTTTCGATGAAAGATTCGCATCATTCAGGTACAACAGAATATTTGACATTGGTTTCTGGTTGGCGAGGCAAAATAGCAACTTTAAGTATTAAAATGCGAGTGAAAAGTGCGCAAACATTGGTCTAAATCATGGCTCATATACATAAAATCACAATTATGTGACCTAAAAAATTAAGCGTTGGCTAAATAAATAGAATTCACAATGAAAGTTTTGGAAGTTTTGGAATTATCAAGGAAGTTTGCATGTCATATTCACGTAAAACATTGTTACTCGAAATATCACAAAAATATTGCATAAGGAACAACAACATGGACCAGTTCCCACAGAAAATTTCAATACATTTGTACCAATATGAATACTTGCACTTTGGGCAGTATTGGGTGACCAAGTACAATTCGCTGGACAAATTGTTAAAATCAGTATCAAGTATTTTCTTCGTCGACGGATATCATCATCAGACTAAAATGTCTCAAGATAAATGAAACTGAAATGGAAGTACATATAACCAGTACGGTTCCACATTGTAGATTATGCACCGCGATGTATCTCTCGACTCCAACTGCAGCCAAGGAGGAAAGGGAACATGAATTAGCGGACGGGTGGTACTGAGTGGGGTTGGAGGGGGGTGACGATCAGACAACCGCAGACGGAACACCCGCCCCTCTCCTCCTCCTCCCTCCCCCACCACAACCCACCCTCGCCGCCGTCTTGTTCGGCGGCAGCGGCGGAGTTACGAGCCTCTGCTTTTTCATTCGACACAGAGACGACGTGGATAAACATTGGCGGGCACGCGGCCGAGATACCCGCGTTCATCATATCGAATGGCTCACGGACGATCACTCGAGCATATTACTGCAGCTGCACTTCCACTACTACGCGAAATGATAAAAAAAGAGCAGGTATATGTTGTATACTACCATCGTAAGCGTCCATCAAGTGCACGATTCTCTCCACATTGTGGGCAGACGCGACTCTCTCCGTACCCCCGCACCCCTCCTCTTTTCCACGGTTGTCGCTGGTGGTGTGCGGAATTTACGAGAGATTGGTATGGATGTTTATTCCAGGTAGGTACCGTCCCTGGGGTATTGTTCAAACTCGTTTTTATTCCATATTGGCCTCTCTCTCCATTTAAAAACCGATTTCCGGCGGCCATAATTTTTTTGCGACATTTTATTTTGCCTCCGCGCATCAATACGCTCGTGTTTTTCACATTATAAACACCGAGTTGGGAAATGAATGAAAAAAAAGCCGAGAGACTTTATTCGACGTTTCCTGATTGCATGGACGCTCTCCAAAGAGTTGTGGGACTAAACTACGTTGATTTCAATGTGAGCAAAAAGCGAAAGAGGAAAGGCAAGGGGGATTTCTCGTAATTTTTTTTAAAATGGACATTCGTGCGACACGAAGATGGATTCGATGAGAAAAACGTGTGGCTTTTTTGCTCTCGTGTGGTAAAGTAATTAGTTCAACCGCGGTTTTGTTCAATGTTTAAAGGCTGATTGGCAAAAAAGTCATTGTGAACTGTTTCGATGGATTTTATCTTTATTCCCATGCTAAATATTCGTTAAATTCAGCATGTTTCATAGCACCTGTTTTTTTATTTGCCTAGTCCGCTTTTTTACTATTCATCCAAGCACGTAGCTGACATTTCTATAATTCTGAAAACACAGGTTCCTCGTACGTTTCTAAATTTTCTTCGAAAAAATTATGGACCCAGTTTTTCTCGTTCTTCCATTCCTCTTGCAAATCGCCCATTACCTTTGGTCGTTTATTCTCCAATACAGTTCGTAAAAAAATATAGTTACTTACAGAGATAAAATTCCAGAAAAAATGCCTCAGAGACAGAATATTTAACGGATACCAAAAAACTGCATAGAACAAGTGACTTTGAACGCAGTCACGCCCACATGTGCAAAGTTATATACACCAAGGATGGAATTCATCTTGAAAATTAAATCACTGGGCTCAGTGGCGTAACTCGGAATATGCTTTGGGAGGGATGGAGAGGCTTGGGGGAGGCGATATCCACCCCCCCCCCCCAATACAATGAGGAGTCCGGGAAAATTTTTGAAAAATGATTCGCCTGGAAATACATTTTACATAATTTTGGTACTTCAAATTTAACTTTCAGCCGATAAAGTTATTATACATCAAATATAGACAATAGTTATATTTTTTTAATTTCTCTGAGTCTTTGGAGGAGGGATCTATTCCCTCATCCCCCCATAGTTACGCCACTGATTTGGCTTATTATTAGCCAGGATAGGCAGGGATCCCTGCAATGTCAAATATTTTTTATCACGAATTATAAATATACTAAACGGATATTTATTAGTTGCCCACTCGACGAATATGAGATTTCACATCTTTGAAAAGTTATGCCCTATATGTCCTCAGAAAAATTAGGGTAATACAGGTAAGAAAAAAGTTATGCGGTGATATTTTAACCCTGTATAGTTGATGATTTTTAGGCCGAAAAGGCACCATTTTTATTTGAAGAAACTTATAACCAAGCGTTCCGATTGGCCGCGAGTTTACCCTGTTGCCGGATGCTCTGCACAACCCATTGGTTTGAATGCTTTAGCTGCCGGAGATCTCGATGTATCCAGGTCATCCGCCAACATAGCAAACTCGCGGCCATTCTAAGTTTCTATAATTTAAAAATGGTGCATTTTCGACCTCAACATCACACTAGGTAATTTTGATTCCTACTGACATCGGCTATCCAGGGTTAAAATTTCGTGACACAATTTTTCTCCACCCTGTATATTTTCAGATGTGAAATAATTCATCGCCGATTTCTAGAAAATTTAGCTCTCAAGACGGAGATTTGAGCACTAATTATGGTAGTAAATGCATTAAATTCATCATTCCTCTTCCCACTAAAGTTACTACTGAAACACAGGACAACCAAAACGCACATTCCACTCTGAGGAAACAATAATGCTGTTGAAACAGCATGAGGAGTTTCAAACTTAATTCAACATCAATCTTAATTGCATACTGTGTTCCTCATCATCATCATCATCACTGGTCAACAATTCTAAGATTGGTTTGACGCAGCTCTCCACTCGATTCTCCTATCAGCTAATCTTTTCACTCCGACATATTTCTTCTCTTTCAAATCCTTCTTTACCTGTTCCATACATTTTGTTCGAGGTCTTCTTTTCCGTTATTGCATTCCACTTGCCCCTCGACGATTGTCTTCATCAGGCCATCATGTCTCAAGATGTGGTCTATGAGGTTGTTCCGTCTTCTTGTCAAGGTTTTCATGACGCTTGTCTTCTCTCTTAGTCTTCTTAGGACTTCCTCGCTACTAACTCGGTCGATCCATTTGATCCTCATTATTCCTCTGTAGCACCACATTTTTAAAGTCTTTATCCTTGATTTACCTGCTGCTGTCATTCCTCGTGCCTCATTTCCGTAGGGAAGCATACTCTAAATGTTCTGTTAAACTGTTTCCTTATTATTATGTTCAAATTTCTCACTGTAAGTAGATCTTTCTTTTGGTGGAATGCTCTCATCACCTGGGCTATTCTGAAGATAATTTATTTCTTGCATCTCCAATCACTAGTTATCCTGCTTCCCAGTGACGTTATGGCAAAATTACGGAACGCACTTTCCTTGACTTTTTTTGGAAGTGAAATATTACTCTGTGGGTTTTTTATTACAAGTTAATATTTACATATTACACAATTTTTTTACTAATGTATATATTAAAAATTTTAGGCAACGAAATTAATAGAGCTGTTATTTGACTATTGTGGCTTTTGTTGACCAGTGTCACCATAAAACCGCTGCTGCTTCCCAAATAACAGAATTGGATCCACAGAATACGGTGCTAACTAAAATTGCATTCACAGAGGCGTTTTCTTCGGATAAAGCCAGATTTCCCTGAGTAAGTAAACTAACTTACTCATGGAGAACTATTCTGCGACTGAATCAGTACATACTGGGAATTGGTTGCACTAAATGACGACGGAACGAGTGCTCATTAACGCCGTTTAGAACACAGTCTCTCAGTTAAAAGTTTCACGGACAACGAAGCGTGGGTTCGTGCCATTGGAATCATTCCTGGCCTGGTTAAATACAAAAACTCGAGGGCGAGGACATACGCGGACGCTGAAACGGAGTGGGATGGCCAACACTTCGACATTAAAAAAAAATTAAAAAGAAATCGCTAGCGAAGGTTTTTCTGAAGAGATAGCGAGCAGTCTGCGGTTCCGACGAGGATGGTCTTTCAGTGCGGAGAGACCCGCTGGCATTGAGGAGACGTGAATCCCCAAGGGTACGGCTCGCGCGAGCTCGTGAAAGGCATCGCGGGCGGGCAGAGCCGTGGTCTGCGTCGACCAGGGCACAGTACCGTCTCGCCCCATTCAAAATGTTATCCTTTCATTGGACGGAGGCGCACTCTACGCGGTGGCCAGCTGCGGTCCTGGCGGAGGAGAACAACTACCCACAAAAAGTTCACCCACCAATTGTTTTTTTCTCTCTCATACACACTCACAAATGCGCCCCACGTGTCGTTTCTAACAGAACTAAGCTTCGTAAATGCGACTACAGTACCACCAACACTAAATGCTTCAGTTTTTTTACTAGGCATTGCCATAGGTGGATTTAGGGGAGGGTCACATGGGCACGCGCCTCCCCGCCCCCAGACCATTAAAAATAGACATGATTTTTGATACTGTTATCATTACGTTCGTTTCATTTTGTGTATTACGGAGCCTGGATCATTTAATTTAATATTAATGACTTTCATATCAAAATAGTGAGAATATTTTCTGCCGTTATTGTTGTATTTTGTTTTTAATCTCAAATATTACATGAGAAGACCCGTTAGACCTTCCAGAAAAAAATTCTGGATCCACCCCTGGTCATTGCCTGTTTAAACCTCTTAGTGCCGCGTGACAATATTACGGCTTTTGCTTCTCAGCCCAAAAGGGCCACGAGCCGAAAATTCGACTTTGAGATTGTTAATTGCTCAAATTAATTTTGAAATAGTTAATTGCTCAAATTAATTTTAAGATAGTTACTTATTCAAGTTAATAACTATGCTGAAATTAAACTCGTTTATTAAATATCCAGATTATTTATACAGTTAAAAGTTGATGCAATAAGAGTAAAGTTTAAAAAAATAGCATTTTGATACACCAAACAACGACATGACAGAGAATATTTCTCGAAGACGTTACATTCAATTGAAATACCTTTCGCATTTCTCGCCAGTGCCATTCCAAGTAGGTGGCACTGAGAGGGTTAAATAGGAGTAAGACGACAGCTAATAGAGCAATAAGACCCCTCTTGCACCCTCAAAATATTTTATAATGCACTAGAAACATTTTTGAGGCTCTTAAAGGTAAAATAACGAGTCTGGTATTATCTTCCCTCTATATCGGTAATTTACATCTACCACCCTCTTGGTACTCGATCCATCAAAAACCTTCTCCCCCCTCCATATTTCATAGAGAACACCTACTTAAATAAATACACAGTAAAATGCAAAATAACAAAATAAGCAAATAAAATCAATAAACCAGAACCTTGGGTTCATCTTAGATCGAGAAAACGGTCAAGAAAACCACCATAAAAATCCGATTTGGCACGAAGAGTTTAAAACCTAAATCATAGTCCCCTGGATTCATCCATAAAAATAACTTAGGCCCCTATTTAATTATTATTTTTTCGGGCTATATTTTGCTTCAAACTCACGGCATTTTCTAAAAAATACTAGGAGTAAAGCCTTGCAAACATTTGTTTGCATCTCGAATATAAATATTTATCCTTATTTAATCAGAGAAAACTTTCATATTTAAGATGCAGACATATGAAGGCAAGTGGTCTCAATTTCATCTCCAACGAAGGCCAACATCACCATTCGGAAATGTTGGTGTAGCGGCTAAAGTTTTGGCTTCCCACCCCGGGGGCTCGGGTTAAAATCCCAGCGGCGGCAGAGAATTTCCCAGTGACTGCCCGATCCCTGCTTGAATGTTCTTTGGAGGGCATTCAAACACAACACTCCGTCCGTCGAATGGCGTTAACGTTAAGCCTTGGTCCCTATGGCGCCTTTCACTAAGAGCAGGCTAAAGCCGACGCCGGGTTTCTCTCCATTCTTCCTTCCCTAATGGCGAAAATTACCTCAGCTGTCGGTCGCCTCCTCAAAATACCATATCAACAAAAGATACCAGGACCCAGGGCGGTCTTGCGGGGTTACACTCCTGAGGGCCGGGTCTGTTACAGGGGTGGCAATAGAAACTAAACGAAACTCAAAACCAAGTTAAATTTCAATAATTTCGTTCCCAGGAGCGAAATGTAGAAACGAAATACATTTTAACCCGTGGAGCTATACTCAGGCTCGAAACGGAATCAGAGTCAAAACTACTTCGGGTCAAAACTAAACAACAACTCTGGGACGAAACGAAACGCAGATAATGTTTCGGACCACGTGCTTCACCTTCGAACAGTTTAGTTTCGACCCACACACCGAGTACGAAGTATGGTTGAATGAAGAAGTGGTTCGGCCTACCGCGTTAGATGCAAGGGGCACTCATATTTTTACCACTAACAGGAGAACGGTGAGCACAGACTGGCCATTCTATTTTTATGCTCGACGTTTCAACCTCTCTACCAGGGAAGTTCAACAGGATAGGGGAATTTTTTCCGCAAGCATTTGCGACACCTATTCTTGTAGTTGTTGCTAAATATAATATTTGTAGCCATAAAAATGCATAATTCAGCCATGAATTTCCAATTTACGCTATATTGCCTTTCCTTATGATAACTAAATGTCTATTTATAATGATTTTTATTTTCGGTCGAAGTGCTATTAGAAAAAAAATGAAGGTGACATCCGCGTCTTCTCAAGTGAACTGTGTTGTTGTTTCGGAGTTCTGTAGTGAAATCGAAGAATGTCGGCATTTGCCAGCGTGTATCGCATCGTAATAGATCTTCAAAATTTGGAGTATCGTAAGAAATACGTTACTGTTGTGCAGTAAAGGACTGCCCTTCCAAGGTAGGGCTCCCTTTGCTTCCATAGCACTGGGGTGCTTTATCCCTATTTTCCCCCCTTCCAACCCTTTTCCTTCCCTGGAGGCGTCGGCGGGCTCCGATCGCGACGGCGTCTCCATCCTTTTTCCTTCCCGTCCTGCCCCTCCCCGGGTGCGCGGGCGTAAAAGCTTCGTGCTTGGTCCCGGCCCCGGTGCGTTGTACCCTTGGTGAGGGTTCGCCCAGAACCCTCGAAGTCTCTGCCCTTCCAAGGGCTGTAAGTTTTTCTGTTTTCCTCGACAAGTAGCCAGGTAAGTCACATTCATTTTTATTGCATCTGCTGTCATGTGTTGTGAAATACTTCTCAAGAACGTAGTTGTTGGATGTTTAAATTTGGGTAACTTAATCCAACTCTTTAGAAGAACAGTGACATTTCAGTTTATTTCCTCTCAATTGATAAAGACATATCTTTCCCGTGGAGTAAGTATAGGACTGTTAAGAATTATCAATCCAAATGTAGTTCATATGCTTGAAGCGATTATTATTAAATTCCAAGGATCTCGAAAAAGGAATGCATAATTTTTACTATGCTTAGTTAACTTCCATCCTTCGCTCGTCACATTGTTTTTATGCTTCTATGTGCTTGCTCCAAACATCCAAAATCGGTGGCTTGAAGTTACTATGTATTAGAATTACTGTTTCAATCTATTTAATTGAGTTAAATCATTTTTAATTAATGCCTTTATTTTTCACTTATCTACACCAAATTGTTTTGTTAGTGAAGTTAACTTTATGAATTTTTGTGTTGGTGTCATGTGAATCTTTCTTTAATTTTAACCTGGTATTGAAATACTCTTTGCAACAGTCTAAGATAATTTTCTTCTAAGAAATTACTGAGCTGTATTTCTAGTTCCTTAAAAAGTTTTGAATCATCGCATCATCCATGCTGCCATTCAGAGGCGTAACTGGCGGGGTGGCGATTCCCCACCTTCGTTGGGGAAATGTTTTGAAAAATAGCATTACATTTCACATAATTTTCGCGCTAAAAAATTGACTTTAAGCAGACGCAGTTATTAAATGTCAAAATTAGACAATTTCTTTTTGTTTCTCTGAGGCTTTGGGTGGGATCTATCCCCCTTCCCCCCTATAGTTACGCGTCTGCTTCCATTTTTGTCTTACAGAACTGATTTTTGTGGATATCGTCTAAAAATTGTTTAACAGTGCAATACTCAGTTATGGCCAATTCACTAGGCTAATTTTGTTAGAAAGTCCTAGCATTTCTCATAACTTTCTTGTGTTTTTCATAGGGAGGTGTAATTTTCCTTTAATTTCTGAAACATTACAAGTGATTTACTCTGATTGTGTTTCTTGCTATTCTTTCTTTATCGAGGAGTTGATGAATCATTCTTCAGAACTTCATCATGAAAAAATATGTAGCACAGAACTATTCGACTAAGTGTGTTATTCTCATGAATAATGTACTTATTGACAATAAATATAATTTTTGTCTTTTTATATTCGATTTTAATTTATGTGCAATAACCTAAGATAAACAATAACCTACTACCCTGAGGCCTTGATGGCTCTTTCCTCCAAATAAAAATGATATGAAACTACCCATTCGCTCCTGAGAATCAGTTATTTTGTGCGTACGAGTTTGCGGGCATTTTGAGCTGAAGCTAATAGACTTGAAATAATGGAATGGGAGGGGAAGTCGTGTTTTAGTGGGAAACATAATGAAATACACTTTTGTATGTTCCACAAGAGTTTTTAATCCCGACCTAGGTTTCGGCAGTACACACTGTCATTATCAAGGTGTATGTGTATGCTGTAAGGCTGTAAGGTGTATGGTAGGACAGTGTGTACTGCCGAAACCTAGGTCGGGATTAAAAAACTCTTGTGGAACATACAAAAGTGTATTTCATTATGTTTCCTGCGAACAAGTTCCACCAAATATCGCCATCCAACCTTAAGCTGATCAGTGTTTTAGTGGTTTGAATTTGGCGGCAGATGCCGATGCTGCTGCCATCTGAACTTATAGTAGTAAAACTCTTAACTGTCAAAGAAGTTTAGCGTGGAGTTGGACATCTATGCTCTCTACACATATGCCAAGCGTAATGGGTCGAAAGTATTCCCTCTTATCCCCCTCCATTCGACTTCTAGGATCGGAACTTAACTATGACCATTTTGTTTCGATTAGTTTCGTTCCTGGGAGTAAAGTTTCGACCCGGATCGAAACAAAACTCATTGATGATTTTCATTTCGTGCGGGAACGAAACTAAACCTACTAGTAGGCCTCGTATTTTCGTTTCCCTCCGGATGGAAACGAAACATTTTCGTTTCGTTTAACTTGCCATCCCTGGTCTGTAAGTCCGAGACTTTTTACTCACACACCTCGGGAGGGGAAGGACAGAGGAAGGAAAAACGAAGCGCCGCCGCCTCGATGAGAGCCCGACGACTCCTCCAGGGAAAGGATACGGATGGAAGGAGTAAGATAGGGAAATCCTAACGCCGTCATTTGGGCGGCGAGGGTCACTACTACCGAAACCATAATTTAATGTTTCTACAGAAAGGAAAGATTCTCCTAGTGAGAGGAAAAATCCTACGATTGTCCGTAGAAAATCTTCCACCAGTCCAATAGCGTAGCTACGGGGGATTTTCCGGGTTACAAACGTCTGCCCTCCCCCTTTAACCTTTAAATGAGGCGTCAAAAATGAGTAAGATGCCCTCAATTATAGATAACTTTTAATAAATACTCGTACCAAGTTACTGTCTCCGAGTCCTAAAAATCACGTTCAAAGAAACAAAAATCCAAATATTTTCCGGGGGAGGAGTGTTTGGCATATGCCCTGGAGTGTCCCGGAAGGGCACCGAAATCTCCGGTGTACCCTTCCCCCCCACCCCCCCTCCCCAACTTCAAAATGCTGGCTAAGCCACTGCACCCGTCCGAAAAGTCTATTTTTAAAAATCTCCCTCGTTTCTCCACTTTCCTGGAGTAACATTTTTCAACATTTTTTTGTATGGTATGGTTGTGAAAAGATTAGCTGATAGGAGAACTGAGTGGAGAGCTGCGTCAAACCAATCCTAGGATTGTTGACCAGTGATGATGATGATGATGATGGTATTTGGAGGAGGCGACCGACAGCTTAGGTCATTTACGCCATGAGGCAAGGGTAGGTAAGGAAGGGTGGAGAGAAACCCGGCGTCGGTATTAGCCTGATCTTAACGAAAGGCGCCAAGGGGACCACGGCTTAACGTCCCATCCGACGGACGGAGTGCTGCGCTTGAAATGTTGTCCAAACAACATTCAAGCAGGGATCGGGCAATCTCCGAAAAATCTCTGCCACCGCCGGGATTTGAACCCGAGCTCACAGGGTGGGAAGCCAACACAATAGCCACCACACCAACCTGATCCCCCTTTTTCAAATTTTTATGCATCCCCGGGTTCAGAAGGAGATCCCAATAAGCAATGGGACTCGTATCGACCACTTCTGGGTGAGAGGAAGAGTGACGAGGAACACAAACACATAAAATAACGAGCAGGAGGCTGACTGCAGGAGTCACGGATATTGACCGCACCGAGTCGCTCCGCAAACATCTTAAAGGAACCGCAGCAAGAGAAAGAATACGAGTGGGTTTTGAGATGCCCCCTTCCCCTCTAGAGGTATTGACCTCGCAGGTGGGGATATTCGCCGCCTGAAAGAATATCATCGGAAATCGATTGGCCACGAAATCCGCAAAAATAAAAATAAAAGAGGGTATCGGGAAATGGCAATCAGTATCGGCACTGATGAACCCACTCGGCAGATATTACGACCCAATCATTAAACTTTCAAAATAATCACCGGAGAGAAAATTAAAGGGAAATTTTCCTCAATTAAAAGTACGAAATTGACACAATCCTTATTGCTCATTCTGCCATTTTAAACACCGATCAAAGGAAATTGCACGTGATTTGACGTTTCGTTTATCTTAGTCGTTTTTTTTTGTAAGCCTTATCAATGCTCATATTTAAAAAAAATAATTTTTGTCGTGACAAAATACTGGACAAAGGAATTCCCGGTTTTCAAAATTAATTCATATCTATTACTCAAATAGAGAACGCAATAAAAAAGGCTCCGAACTCATTATTAATGTAAAGAATGAAGATCATAATACATTTTTGTTACCATTTATCAAATCACACATTTTTGTGATTTATCTGGCCTGTTTTAATCCCTATGAAAGGAATCTTGGAACAAAATCACTTTGCCCTTTGATAGATGAATATAATATTTAATATTGATCCACATTGACTGACAGCTTCATTTCAAACTATAAATTATTGACTCATCAAAACACAATGGTTTTATGAGTTGGTAATCATGTTCATTTGTAAACTATACCCTCAATCCAAGAAATGTATTCAATGTAGCAACAGTTATTATTCCCTCTAAACTATTTTTTCTCAAATGATGATTTCATTCACTTAGATTCTAAAATTACTTGATAATAAATTAGTTCAGAAAGTTGTATAACAGGGAATAGTGTAGAAAAGGTAGAATCCTTCATTGAAAATTAAACCGTTTCTAGCTAGGTGTCCACATTCACTTTATCATATCTATTTCGATTTTTAATGTGTTATCCGCAATGCCAAAGGACACTCTACATCAATAATCACGCATTTCAGTGAGGAGAAATTCGTCAATAACAAAAGTAACAGAAACAGGCGAGATATATTGGAATGACATCCGATAAGTATTGAAAGAACAGAGATATGGCACTTTTACATAGGTTTATTATTGAAAGTACGACCGCACTCAAATACATTTGTACTTGATAATGACCTGACGGTCGAAACGCGTCGTACTTTCAATAATAAACCTGTGGAAAAGTGTCATTTCTCTTATCTTTCAATACTCATAGCCAATAACAAGTAATAAAAAATACAGCTTGGAGCTGAGTCCGAGAGTTTACAGTAGAAGGCTTAATCCACTGAATAAATAGCCGAAGGCGTAGATTGAGAATGTTTCACCTTTCCAATCATCGAACACTCTTCCCAAAAACACATTACATTTTAAAGCCAAAGGTTTTTTAATGAATTCGCTACAGGATACCGCACTGTTACAATGGTGATTATGATTAAGATTTGAACTGGCATTGTGGGACTTTCTAAATCATTTCTGCCATCAAGCAAATTCGTGAAGCTGTTCCACACGATACAGCTATAGTATAAAGCTATTTTTTTAAATCACGATTAAAAAGAGGAAGAATATGATTCGATGAGTTTTCAATGTCTTATCACTTGAAAACAGAGGTCACTTAAATAAGGTATAAGCCTCTGAAATGGCAACAAGGAGATGAATTGTCCAGCACTTAAAATGATAAAAATTGTCAAATTAACGTTGAAATGGAAATCTACTCACTACATTAGTGCATTAAACGGAAGTATAATATATTTGTACCATTCAAAATTTCATATGACGATATTGATCTTACTGATCTGCAATGAGTCTGCAATTTTTCAGTTATGCCCGGAACAATTTTGTATTTTCAAACCCCTATGGTAATTGCTAAATCGCCCTAACAGACTTCAATACATCAAACACTGTCAACAGTGAAAATAATGGTAGAAGTTTCACTGCATAAAGCACAGTAAGTCACAAAAAATAAATACACATCTCAATATTCTTACTCTCCTGTGGTATACAAAGGCACGATTTCTTTGACGTTATTGGATAAGCTCAAACTTAATCCTTGAAGGCTGAATACCTTCCACCAACTGACGCCTGAGCTAAACTTTAGGCACTCTAGGAAAGAAAAGTGGGCGACTAGACGTGCCCGACCTTTCACTCTCATTCAGCAACATATTCTTCTTCCTCTCTCTCTCTCTCTCTCTACGCACACAAACAATCTCCGCCATCTCTCACCCTCAACTCTTGAGGGAATGGGCTAAGGGGAGAGGATTTTTGGAGATGGATGTGCTAGAAAACCCACAGGGGTGGGAACACGGACGGACCAAGCTGCGGCAGCAGCCTAGAGAGAGGGAGTGAGAGAGAGAAAAGGGAGAACGCATGACTTTCCAAAAGTTTCGCAAAATTGACGCATCCCGTCCAGGGGGTTTACAAAGCAAAAACTTATTATCCGCGCGCACGAGAGAGAGTTGGGGTTTAGAAGAAGGGTAGACACGTCACGGGGTGGACAGCGGAGATGGAGTTGGGTTGGGTGAGGAGTAGGTTTGAGGAGTTGGTCCACCCCTGGTCCAGGAGCTGCCGTACCTCGACCGCACGGGGCCCCTCCCGTGGGCTGCCAGTCACCCGTACGCTCCGGACCGCCTCGCTCTCGACCGCCTTCCCAACAACACCTCCGCATCGTAACTCTTCCCATCTTCGCCCCCTAGCGGAGAAATCTCGATCTATCCCGGGACCATCCCTCTTCGGGCCGACAAATATCGTTAACCCTGCATCACGTTCCAGGAAGACCAACGCCTCTACAGCTGCCAAAAAATCCACGCCATCAAAGTCACAAAGTCGTCAAGGATACTGACACTTCCGAGCAACGCTATTTCTCCCAATCATACGAAATAAAAATATTATTTACAATAAAACTTTTTTGTCGCGAACTAAAAAGAATACAAGTAAAATTTTTGATCGATCAATTAATTGTTCAATGAACTTTGACGTGAATTTTTTTGTCATTACTGTTTATCATTCCCGTTCCTTTGAATGATCGCGGGGATCCCATCGGATATTAGTGGTCATTTTTTAACTAATCTCCATTTTTAATTTTTAATTCTGAATAACAATCGAGATACGGTAAAAAAAAATAATAAATGCGTTAGAACATTCTTCGTTAGAACATTGTTATTTAATCCCGAGTTATCCTGAAAATTTCAGCTATATAGCAAATTGGAAAGTGGGTTAACATTGATTTGCGAGATTTAACCCGGAAAAGATGACAAACAACAAAGCGAGTTTATAAAAACGTCATAAAAAAGGATTAACTCACAATCTCAATGATTCAACCCGAAGAATGGTTTTGATAGGTGAGGGTAGTGTTCACCTACACCAGATTTATCCACTGGCGCGCGAATATCAAAGATTCAGGTTACGGTGGCGCAGTCCCTGAGCCACATCGCACATTAAGGACTTTATTTAGGGGGAGTCCAAAAATGCCACTTGGTATTTGAAACCGGGACCGTTCGATCAGCAGCCAACTGCTCACGACGCATAGACAGCAAAGTTAGCGGAAGAACAGATATCAAGAGGACTGCAAAGAGGAAGCCCATTCCATAGAAAGCTGATTTTTGTTGCCACTTCGGTCGCATTTTAATCGGTTTTCAAAAATGTCCGCTGCGCTGTATTGATTACAATGCGATCCGCATTTTTTCAATATTTTGCAGCATAATATTTGTAATTTCGAGGATTAATATTGAAGAGATATGAATTTAATAAATAACATCATCATGAATGAAAATTTCGTTTGAAATTCCTTATTATAACTTATTTCCCCGCGATACTCGGATCATTTTGTCCGTTAGCGACGCAAGTGGCGACTTTTGTAAACTCATTTAAATGTGCTATGGGTGACAACACATTTAGAGGCCGACTTGAGTATCCTCCTTCGATATATTCGCGACAGAAATTATTAAACCCTTCGGCTTCTGTCGCCAGCGTAAAAAGATTCCATCGGGTTAAGGGATAAATCCGCGAAAGTTGCAACAGTGGATTCTCAAGTCGGTCAGTGGATGAGTTGTCACCTACCGTGTATTCAAAAGGGTTTTCAAAAGTTGCAACTGGCGTAACTGACAGGCTAAGCGACCCGTATTTCAAGAAGAAATATTATACAAAAAATAAATATATCATTGCTTTTCAATGCTATATTTCACTTAAAAAATATTTAAAAAATTCAATCTTGTAAATTTTTGCGAATAAATGAATCGCTCTACAATTATCACCGCGCTGCGAACATGTTTTGAAAACCGATAAAATGCACACTTATAGCGGAAACATAAATCAAGCTTCTGCGAGAAGATCTATGCAGGGACTATGGAAGGACCATGACCTCGTCTATGCAGTCCCCTTACCTAAAAACCAACGGCACAATATAGAGGTGTTCCCATTTCATCCCATTGAGGATCGATTTCTTTTACCTCTTGTGTTTTTTTTAATCGGCTTTCGAAAATGTTCGCAGCACAGCGAAGTGCTAAGAGCAATCTACTTTTGACAACATTTTGTAATATTTTACTTTCAATTGCGAGAAAATGAGATATTCTAAAAGTCATAGATCGCATCATCAGGTTAACAGCCCTGATGATAGGATATTTTTTCTAATGATAGGACATTTTTTAATTCGGACATCTTTGTCTATCAGCGGTGCGAGTGGCAACTTCTCTAAACCCATTCAAATGTGCGGTGGTTGATAAACATCCAGAGGCCGACTTGAGGATCCTGTTTTCTAATATTCCTGCCTAAATCAGCGAATTTCGTTCATTTTTCAGGCACGTCCGCAAGAAAAATAACGATTTTCACGATGGAAATCACCGGGGATTCGATTCGAGCATCGGTCCAATCGCACAGGGACGCGTCCATATTTCATGATCCCTCCACCCCCAGAAGCAAGCCCTCGGCGGGGAAATATAACCGACGACGGACAAAGGACCGCGATGAAGGCCCGACACCGGCGAATAATTGTGCCCCCGATGCCAACACTCGCCGGCGCGGCCACCAACGGATCCCGATATCTATCTGCCGCACCGCGCCCCGCTCCTCCCGCCCGGATAGTCCAAGTCAAGCCGCACTCTCTGCGTAGTAGTCCAGTCATAGGTGTCGTGAAACAGCGCTTTCGATTTTTCGATAAATACTCCACTCGACAAAGAAATAATTCTTAGCCCACAGCTGCTTCTGATAGAAATTAAATTTCAATACTTCTCATATTAAAAATGAGAAATTTTAATACTAAATCATAATCATTTCGGCAGCTACATATTTCGCCAATAAACCTTACAGCACAAAATAGTACGTCGTTATTTATATTTAAATATTTCCTGAATAGAGATGAAATTGGATGCATTTTTGATGTTGGGGTTGGGTTTTACATTGGGTTGTAATGGGTTATTGATAATAAACAAAAAGATATACAGCCCCCTCGTGGTTTATCATTTGTTAGAGGCGATCGACAGATAAGGTCATTCGTGCCGTTAGGAAATCAGTGGCCTTTTAAAGAGGGGTTTAAGGATGGCATGAACCCCCTCCCAAAATACATCAAGCATTTTTAATATACTTATTTTAATAGTTTTTGTATCCTTGTAAAGGAGTATAGGGAGCGTACATGTCAATGCATAGCAAGTCCCAAACGTGAGAGAAGTTTGAGTAGTCTTTATCGCAGAGCGTATCACTCCCTACTGTGAAAACGCCCCGCTCTTGCAGGGGTATTCCATGCTCCCCGGACCCAGGTCATGATTCCCCCCCCCCCCCCCGAAATTTGATGCTGAATCCGTCCTTGAAGGAAAGGTGGAAGGAAAATCAGCGTCGGCCAAAGCTTGCTCTTACCGAAAGCCGCCTAGTGTACCACGGTTTATATTCCTATCAGAAGGACGGAGTATTGATCTAGATGTAGCTACTCTGCGCGCTAGCCTTTTGCTTGAACAATTGAGGACTAATATCTTTAAGAGCGACACGGAGATTATAATATAAGAGTCCACTACATTTCCGGGTGCGACAGAAGCGATAAACCAAGAGAGATATTTAGCCGAAAAGATAGATATGAGAATTCGTTTTTCCCCGAGCCATAAGGACTTAAATAAATGCTAATAGTAATTTTATTAGAGCATTTCATTTTTACGTTTAAATGGTTAGTGCCCTAACACCCCCTTCCACACGCCGCGGCGGCTTGCGGGGTAGCATGTAGATGTACCCTCCACGATGCTCACAAACAGGGATCAAGCTATCTCTGAAAAATCTCTGCCACCGTCGGGATTTAAACCCAGACCCGATGGGTGGGAAGCCAACACTCTGGTTACCACACCAAATAGATACCCTACAACCCCCATATGCTGATCGCACATTTGCGCATTGCGTGTAACTCACCGTGGTTATTCCCGGTATATTACAATCAAATGACAAAGAGCGTATTTCAAACCTTACACCTCTTCACTGCGATCGAAGAATTTGAGTGTTCCAAAATTTAGCTTCATACTTTTTGTTAAAGTCTCATGTCTCATATGTTTAAACGACTTTATTAAAAATATTTACATTCCCAACGAATGGAAATAGAATAATTTTATTCTATGCTGCACACATATCAGTATAACGGCAAATAAAAATTATAAGCTTGAGGCTACTTATAAAATCGTATCCGGCTCGATTTTGTGGAAGTTCTTTATATCCATGATAAAAAGAAGAACACAATGGTAATTTCCACACTTTTTATGTCACAACTCAGCAAACGACCATGGTTTCAACACGTAAGTGTCATTTTCAAGGTGAAAAATCCAGTACTCTCTAGGTATATATACCCAGGCCAAGATAGGAGGTGGGGGCATATGGAATTAGGTGTGGGGGAGTGGGAGGGGAAACGGTTTGGGTGAACAAGTGAGTGAAGGACGAAATCATACATCGAGCGGATCGGAGTGAAGGTCAGGGTTTTGACGTCATGGGGATGCATTTTAACAAAGGAGAGTCCGTACAAACTGTCCGTCCGGAAAATGACACTTATGTGTTGAAACCATGGTCGGTTGCTGAGTTGTGACATATTAGAAGTGTGGAAATTACCATTGTGTTCTTTTTATCTTGAGGCCACTTAACTTGAGGGGAAAGAGTTATTTTCATCTTCATTTATAAAAGCGTATTTATGACTAACAGTCCTATCTAAGAATAATCACGAGGTGGGCAGAAAAGTAAAATAAAAAATACGCCCAAGCAAAACACTCCTTACGGCCGTCATGAAGGAGGCAAAGGACTGCAAAGCAAGGGACTGCATGTGAAATTCAAATTCTTCGTTCAGAGCCATCATAATTTCACAAAATTTTAATTGCTGTTTCCCACCATAGCTCTTAGCTCTATGTAAAAAAACAGTATGTTCACCTAGTTTAAATAGAGACCATCAAATATTTATTTTTAGTCAATTCATCTAAGTGCATTCATAGTATAATACTTTTTCGTTGACCGTATTCCGTTGTATGGTAGATTATCTTACGTTTATTGGTGCATTATCTAACGTTTTTTGGTGCATTAAATGGCAATCAAAGGCCATATGAAAATACGTAAGTAATCATGATCTAGGTGTCGCAAAATTAAGCCATAGTAAGATTTTTCCCATTCCTCTAGTTAGAGGCCTACAGGGCAGCAAATCGTAATGATAGCTGCAATTTCAGTCTAAATTCTGTCCGCAACTCACGCAATTCTGTGACCTCTGACCTTCACATTTCTCAAAGCGTAGCTTTTGTTTGTTGTGTACTCCTCCGCATCTCCAGCAGTTTTAACAAAGGCGGTGGCCAATTTAATTCAATCATCTACCTTCTATTTAAGTCAGGTCAAACCCCAGAGGGAATCTGAAAGAAATATATACGAGAAAAGGATCCACAACTTTGATGTTGAAGAACCACATTTATTAGGGCTATAAATTATTTACGCTCCGATATTTATAATTTAAATTTGACTTTCAACATGGAAATTAAGGCTTCCTGTCATTAATTCGAGCAGTATTAGTTAAGTTCCTCATTAATGCGAGAATTGGTGTTTTGATATGATTGCTTAATTTTCCAATTGAGTTTTTTATGCTAAAATTTTTCCACTCGAGAAATATTGACGATTATATGAATAAGGTATATTGCCGCGATATAATAGAGATTATTTTTTGAGGAATGAACAGAAAGAGTAAAAAAAAGCCGTAGCAGCGTGTCTATTTTAACTGAAAAAATAGAGGTTAAGAAAGAAAATACATGGGAAGTACGGCTACAGGGTAAATAAAAAATAAAGGTATATAGGGCAGCATAAAGGGTAGGTAACAGATACTTGATAAGTAATAGTGGGTACCTGATAAGATAATGTAAAAAAAGATTTAAAAGAAGAACTTCAACATCACTTGGCACTATTTTACCTTTCGTTATACCTTAAGGATCAATATGGCTTCTTCTTCAACAATTCCTTGTTTTTCTCCCTGTAAGCAAGGTGCCAATTCAACACAACACATTATAAAATCAAAAGGCAAATATAACAAACAACAAACGAGCTTCATAAAATGGCGCAAATAAAAAGAATGGAAACGTATTTAAAAACATTTATAAAAGCGATGTCGGTCATTCAATTTACATGCATCGAAGACTAAATATCGAAAAGACAAACGAAATTGGAATTTCAGGAGATATATCACAATACATGAGCCTGACTAAAACTTAAAACGCCCCAAAATCAGGTTTTGGTATGACAAAAAGGTCACCACTCGGCTCCAAGAGTGCTATTAAATGGGACGAGGAAACAGTTCGTGAAATCAGCGGTGTGAGCAGAGTGGAAAAGCTGACCGGAAAAGATTTGAAAGCCAACTGCTGGAGGCGGGGACTGAGGATTAAATGGATATATATATGGAGAGAAACGAGGTGGTGTATCGAAGAGTATGAGAAGAGAATAAACTGTAAAGCACCCTGTGCAAGAGGAAGACCTGGTACTTAAGTCGTGCCATAAGACAGTAATTACGTAAGAAGTAAAGTGGGGGGAAATATCTTAAGGGTAATTACCTCGAAGACCAAAAGATACGCGCAAGTGCAAAATTAGGAAGGAATCAACGTAGAATAACATCAGGAATTAAAGGAATTAGCGTGTAAAAAGAGAGAAATCGGGGGTAATAAAACACTAACATTGGGATTGCAGTGCTATGAAGGTATGGATGATCGGCAATACAGTGGTTTCTCGGTAATCGGGCATATTTGGGATGAGAGCACTGCTGGATTACTGGGAATCAATGATAATGACGCTATGTTTTATTGTATATATACATGTGACATGATACATTGTCAGTGGCGTAGCCAAGAGGTGGATCCTGGGGGTCCGCACCCCCCCCCCCCCCAAATATAAAAACACAATTATTTTCCTTCATAAAAGAAAATAAAAAACTGAAAAATAATGAATTTACAAAATATTTCTTTGACAAATGAAGTTTTTTTGATTATGAAAACTGCTAAAATTACTTTAAAACCCATTTTTATTACTCCGTTTTTTTTTATTTTCCTCCCTGGTTTTGGACCCCCCCTGAACGAAATTCCTGGCTACGTCACTGTACATTGTATTATACTACACCAGTACATACACGCTATTGAAGTGTTAACGCGAAGTAAGACTACAATAACTTTTCCGTGAGACAAGTGTTTGTTCATGTCTCCCCCCGCAGTGAGCATTACTTCACCATTTTCTGAGTTGGACTAGGCTTGACTACAAGGTAGACTACACGAAATTACCGAGCCACTCGCTTGGTAGCTGCCTTTATAAAAACACCGGAAGACTAGCTGGCCCGGAGAAGCGAAAAGTCGGATCATAGAGGGAGTACTGTATATAAAATAGCACCACAGGTCGAAGGTAACCAAGGATGGCAATACGAAAATTGACGATCTCGAAGTGGACAACGCTACCTTCCGACAGATGCCCTCGAGGGAGAGGTGCCTTATTTTATTAGCTTCTGTCTTTCCTCCCGCAGAGGGTCAGAGAGTCCTCCGCTACGATCTGTAGCCTCTGCCACATCCCAACGTCAAACTTTCCCTGTTCCCACTATACCGACCCCCATGGGAACAGTGCGACACATGGACAATCCGAAGCTGCCATATCCATCGATCCCGCAATGACGCATGGGCCAGATGACTAGACACCTGCGCAGAGAAGATGAAGAAGATAAAAAAACAAGCGAGTAACCACGTTTTCCCAACAAGGGATAGTGACAAGGTTTTTTTTTCAATTTTCCTGGTATGGTCACGGGGAGTATTCCAAATTCCCTGAGCGAAAATTTTCCCAAAATCTGGAAAAATCTGAATGACTAAAATTCGGGTGATTCCCAAAAGTGGTTCAACGCATCAATGCGAGTGGAAGAGTTGGATTTTACCGAGCCAAAAGTGTTATACCATCCATGCGTTCCCTATTCTCTTACTCGTGGTGGATTTTTGAGAAAAAACTTCGCTGGCAATAATAGACCATAAAGGGGACCATAATCCATAGACCTTAAAGAAGGACAAAAAGAACAGCTGCAGGACAACGAGAGAATGATCGCAGGCTTTCCCGACGTATCGAATCGTGGAAGGTTACCCGGGAATTCCACCGGGTCAGGTTCTCCAACTCCATCTCGGTCGACGTTTCGATGCACGAGTGGTCCATCGTCATCATCATCGTATTTAAAAACATATATAAAAGTGATGTCGTTCATTCAAAGTGCATGCATCAAAGACTAAAATATCAATAAGATAAAAGAAATGGGAACTCTATGAGATATTTAACAATACACTTACATTGGCCTGACTAAAACTTAAAACACCCCAAAATCTGTATTGGTATGACAAAAAGATCACTACTCGGCACCGAGAGTGCTAATAAATAGGACGAGGAAACAGTTCGTGAAATCCCCGGTGTGAGCAGAGTAGAAAAGCTGACCGGAAAATATTTGTAAGCCCTGATGACGAACTCTCCTTGTAGCGTGATTCTCTTTTGTTTACACTCTTAATAGCAATTCCTTCCCTCAGTGAGCGGCGTATCCTAAATTAAATGTACTCGTACATTAAAATGTCGGCCGAGATGGAGAACCTGGCCTGGTGGAATTCCCGAGTAACCTTCCACGACAACGAGAGAGGTAATCAGAGACGAGCACTTGGTCAACAATTAACACCAATAAATTCGTACGACGTATATATAACTGTGTGGAATTTTTCAGAATTAATGAGAAAAAATAATTGTGTTTACTTCTCGGGATTACCACTAGTTTCATTCGTCGTATATCACCGAAGTCTCAATGAACGATTCGTCCATCGCCATCGGCGTCAAAGAATAATTTTGAATGAATAAATATTTTGAAATGTAATGAGCAAACACAACAATCAGGTCATTCCCTACCGGCTGGAAAAATCTACTACATTCGCATAAAAAGGAGGAGATAAATATGCGCATTATTACTTTTATTCCATGTGTCTCAAATAAAATTATTTCTACTAAGCCTTATCTCAGAAGCCTCCTTAGCAAGTCTGTCCTAGATGATGTTGTAACGGCAAGTTAATTTGTCGCTATCCCATTTTATTTTGGGGTCTTTTTTGGTCTATTACTCTTTGTCTGGTCAACATTATTTTTTCAACCTCATGGAGATGGGCGAGTCGTTGTCGAAGACTCCCCTAGTAGCGTGATTCTCTTTTGTTTACACTCTTAAAAGCAATTCCTTCCCTCAGTGGGCGGCGAATCCTAAATGAGATAATGGGTCGGAACCCTACTTAAGTCACGAAATCATGAAAAAAGGAAAAATCAAAAGTTGGGATTTCCTAACATTCACTGAATTTTTCTGTGAATTGCAATGTACGGTCTGATTAAAAGATTCCATTGAAAAAAATTGCGCATCTTACCAATACATATCTCCTGCCACCTCAACCTCCTCCCCCCACTCTCTTCCACCAGCTATTTCCCTTGGCAAAGCGACCAGCATCAGTATGGAAACGTAGGAATAACACTCATATTGGTAAGGTCACATTGCCCAAACACGCTTATTACCAGAATACGTCACGCGATTTCCTGGTCCCTTCACCGGGCTTAGGAAAGTGCCCCCGATAATGTAACTGATCTAAGAAGTCACCCAGTTCATTTCTACGCCTATGCCATAATTCATCGGGCTACGGCTATAGAGCCACATTCGAATAGCATCTATTTGTAAGCAGGGGTGGCAAGGGAAACAAAACGAAAGCCTAAACCAGTAAAATGTCAATAGTTTCGTTCCTAAGAGCGAAATGTAGAAACGAAACGAAATGGATTTAAACCCTGGGAGCTGAACTCAGGCTCGAAACGAAATCGGAGTCAAAACTACTTCGGATTGAAACTAAACTAAACCTCTGGAACCAAACGAAACACAGATAATATTTCGCGCCAGAGAGACCACGTGCTTCACCTTCGAACGGTATAGTTTCGACGCGCACATCGAGTACGCAGTATGGCTGAATGAAGTAGAGATTCGGCTTACCATCATTAGATGCACGGGGCACTCATACTTTTACCACTAACAAGAAAACGGTGAACGCAAACCGGCCATTCGATTTTTAAGCTCGATGTTCTCGACACGTATGTCACACGTAATGGGTCAAAACCAGGCCTCGCTCACTCCCATAAGGCCCTATAGTATAGCTTTTGGCCCTCTCTCTATCTCTCTTTCGACGGTGGAGACATCTGGCTCGGACTTATTTTGCAGCTATCGATTGAAGGTCTCACGATCGATTGTGGCTCTCACAATCGATAGGGGTTCACACTATCGATAGAGATGGTCACCGATTAGGATCGAATTGTCGTTACCCGGATGAATTCCATTGTTTGTTTTGGAAACGGTGATGCATGTGTATCAGTGTGTATCGTTATTTTGATCCTATCACGCGCTGCTATTTAATTATTGATTGTTTTCGTGTGCGTGTACCTACTGCCTGTACTCCGGAGTGTTTTCTTGCTCTTTGGGAGTTGTGCCGAACTTTTACAATATGAATAGCGGACTTTGAAAGAGATGTATCTGGCGATTATACCACGGACTTGTGAAGTTGAAGTTTTGTGTCTGCGAATACCATCAGTTCATATCGTGATGAAGGACAAAATAGGAAATAGTGACTTCTTCAAGAAATCCAAATTTGATTAGGTTGGCCCGTTAAATGATACTGTGACTTTCGCATGTTCAGTGAGTAACGCCATTAACAATGTTGTAGTAATGTAAATCATTCTCTTTCTCAAATTGGTGGACACTAACATAGTGAAGCAATAAAATTGGATGAACCAAAAAAAATCCATGATTAATGTAAGGTATCCAGCAAATAAATTCTTAAACAACGATTGCTGTCTTATTCTTTATCTTTTGTAATATTATGTTAGTAACAAGGAAGGAGGAGGATTGCGCTTCCTCTCCTCCTACTTCCATAGTAGTAGTCTATTTCCTTTTTTTTTAATTGATTCTTTTCATATTATTGGTTTCATTGCATACAATACCATTTACTGAGATTCCTCATATTGTGTACTCTAAATACTATTTAGCTTATTAATTTAGCAATGTAGTTTATGATTACAATATAACTTGGCTATTCTTAATGTAAAGGCATGGTATTCTAGTTAACTGCTTACTTAGTCTCGACAGTGGACATGGCCGGGCGACGTAGCTAGGGGGCGACCGAATTTGATTGGGGTTATTCCATACCAAGCCCCTTGTAATTCGGGGATATCTCATACCAAAACCCCCAGTAGGTGGGCGACAAAACAGCAGTTTTCCGTGGTAAGTATTTTGCCTTGAGCCGGCCCTGACAGTGTACGTCGAGAAAAAGAGTGTAGGAGAAAAAGAGTGAAAGTCAGCCGGTAGTCTTATTTAAATGATAGAGGTATCTTGGCTACCTTCGTTTCCCAGCCGGTGAACAACATGAACGTAAATGTCTCCTGCTACATGGTTGCGGCATTATAGCGAGAGGAAAATCTCAGCCAAAAAGACATAAACTAAGTACGTACAAGGATTTCCCCCGTGGATTTTCGAATTCGCGCTTTAATCAGTGCCGAGCCGCCAGAGGCGCTGCTCGCGCCGACTGCCCTGACATCTTCAGGCATTCACTAGCATCTGCCTAGTGAGCGGGGCCTGGTCAAAACTATTCCCTCGTATCCCCCTCCACTCGAACTCTGGGATCGGAACTTAACTATGAGCAGCGGAGTTTCGATTAATTTAGTTTCGTTCCCCGGAGTAAAGTTACGTCCCGGGTCGAAACTAAACTCGTTGGTGATTTTAATTTCGTGCGGGAACGAAACTAAACCCAGGCCTTGTATTTTCTTTTCCCCCAGGGTCGAAACGAATCACTGATTGTAAGCTCGTATGTCCAGCAACACGGTGTAAGTTTATGGTGCTACGGCTTTTGGCTACAGGTAAGTGAATGTCAACATTCAGGATAGGGAAGCTTGTTCCTTTACTTGGGCAACGTAGCAATTCCATGTATTGATGTGAAGGGAGCTCTAAGGCTTCACTTCCTCTTGAAATCGAAACGCTTTGATCTTTACCCGTTAGGAAAAAAGACTCACTCATTTTAATTTAAAATCAAATCACTAAACACGAATTGAACATTCACCAAAACATTGATTCTCGAGCGCAACGGCGCCACAGTGGGGCCAAATCCATAAAAGTTGGCCATAATTAGAAAAATAAAAGTTCGGGGTTATGATTTCTTTATACATGGTTGGGAAGACACTTATTTGAGCTGCTGAGAAATAAGTTCGTGAAGCAGGTAAGTGTGCACCTCTTCGTAAAAATCACTTTCAAAGTGACATGTGCGCTGCTGGGATACATAGCCTCCCTCTCGCTTCGACATACCCTCCTCTTCTAGACTCCTCCTCAGCTACCCAATTGTCTATATTTAAAATTTAAAAAATATAATCAACGCACCAATGGGCATAGATAAAACATGTTGCTTTACCATAACATTGAAACAAAATTAAAATTATTATTAACATAAATATTAACCAATAAATTGCACAACGTTCTTTCATAAATAAAAATACGAACATCATTAAGTTATATAGCAGTGCTCTGCAGTGCTCTTATATAGTTATATTATTGTAGCCACAACTCTCGGCTATCAAAACAAAAAAAAATTAACCGCCCCAACCCGCCCCTTCGTGAATTAATGAAGAAATACGTAAGTAACCTCCAACCGTATGGACGCCGAAGCGCGCTGCTCGTTGACACGTTGCATGCAAGAGGGAGCACTTACTTTATAATCGGCGTAACAAAATGAGTTCTTTTGCAATAAATTGCCGCAACAAAGACTCGAGACAAAGTATGTACAAAGTAAATGCTATAATATCTCGTCCAGTAAAGAATGATATCCCTAATGTAGTTTAACCACGTTGCATGCATGGATTCGTAATTTCGAATGCTGCTTTGCAAGTGGCTTTCAGAATGTAAGTTAAAACCTGGCAGATCTGCAATACAAACGCTAAAAAATGGGTGGAGGAGCCGAAGAAGGAGAAGGACTTAAAAAGGAGCTTAGTTTAAACCGGCCAAAGCAGGTGTATGGTAGTAGTAATGACGACAACACAGCTCGAGAACTCTGAAATTTCCACCAATAAAACAGGCCTCAATTTGGAGCTTCTTCAGAGATTTAATACTGTTTTACAAGCTGTCTTCTGGCTATAGAATAAATATAGATATCTGCGAAGTGCATTACATCTAAACAGCACGGCTGTAGTTGAATTATATCATGCCAGCAATGTTTACCCTAAATACTGTTGCACGAAAGGAATGCCATACAAAATTCATTGTTACCAATCGGAAAATTTTCAGA
Source organism: Ischnura elegans (assembly GCF_921293095.1). Taxonomy (NCBI): domain Eukaryota; kingdom Metazoa; phylum Arthropoda; class Insecta; order Odonata; family Coenagrionidae; genus Ischnura; species Ischnura elegans. The sequence continues at coordinate 92,028,311 of NC_060248.1, forward strand.
GGAAGCGCAGAAAGCGTACAATAAATTGTTGAGGAAATTCAGGGAAGATTTTACCCGAAAGTGCTCGAGGAAAAAAACTGTAGTGGACTTCGTCGTGAGATTGATGTTACGTTCCGACTCGATTAATGAAAGTCAGATTGTGATGCGGTCCAAGTCATCGACAATTTTATGTTCCGGAGCCATGAATATTTTGTATGAATCCTACCTGATAGAATCAGGATCTTCATCGGAATCGGTAGACGATTCTTTGGATGGAACGAAGTCAGATTGAAATTTGTGTTTACGTTCACAAGCCTATGTGCGCAGCTCTTTTCATATTCAACGTAGAAAACCTACTATATAATAATGTGTGATGTAAATGTGTTTGTTAACTTTTTATATATTATTAAAAAGACATTTAAGTTATTAGTTTTCATTTACTATTTAAAATAATAAGTGGGTTTATTCAATAATGTAGTTTTGTGCTAAGATAATTATTCATGGGACGAATTAGAGACAGATTATATTTAGTGTTTGCATTTTTTTAAGTGAGTGGTCGCGGGCCTGTTCATATTTTACGCAGATTGACTGTTATACAGTAATGTTTTATAATTTCTTTGCTACCTTATTATGTTCCAGGATGTATTTTTAAGCCATAAGTATGCATGCATGCTTATAACGTGTACAAACATTAAGATACATGTCACAATATCCGAAATTAATTCGTTTAGAATTTTTGAAAATTAAAAATAGCCATAAAATGATATTTATTTAAATTAATTCATAAAATTATTAATCGGTTGCCTTAAAGCTTTGACATGTATTTCATATAATTTTCAAAATCAGTTTCATATTCGTAATATTATATAATTAAAAATATTCCCCCCTTTTTACTGGACATATGGAGCAATTACTGTCATATTTTACCGAAAACTCCAATTTTTTGGCAAAATATAAATTTTCTTTATATTTCAATATCATATTCGGAATAAGCGACCTCGAAAACTGTTATATTCCAAATTTCAAGCAAATTACATGATATTTAATAATTATGACCAACTTTTAAGCATTTGGCCCCACTGTGCGGCGGTAAATTCCCAACAGCGTATATCAATCATTCAATCTTTCTTTCTGTCTTCTCCCATTAATTCTGCCAATTAAAAAAATAAATATAATTTGGTAACGCATAAATTACATGCAACATTGATAAAATTTAAATCTTTTCTCAAACTCCACGTATTTTAAATATTCACTAACAAAATATGATTACAATTTATACCCACTATGACAGCACATTGATGACGTCGCAACTTGTCGTATTTTGACCAAATAAGCATACGACAAAGCATCAAATATTCGATTTCATCAACGATCACATATTTACCTCGCCAAAGGATCGTTAACATCGTTCAAATCACCGAATTATTAGGAACCAAATGATGAATTTTCCAGAGTAAATTGAATCATAAACCCGGGCTCATCAATCCTCGCGGCTGCATTACAAGCAAATCTCCACCCAGGCGTACCATTAAAGCAATTTCTATACGACGATTAATTTCTAAAAGCTATACTAAGAATGCCATTACAACTCTATTTATTTCTCAAGGCTTATTTATGCTTTGTTCATCTTAAAATCAGTTAAGTTTACTCACGGATTCGTAGTTATTTCCATTTTAGAACCTTTTACCTGCAAGTAGAGCGGCGGATAAAAGGCTTTAAAACAATAATGTATCGTTCCTAATAAATATTTTGATGCAAATAATTTTTCATTCCCAATATTCTAGGAAAGAAGGAATTAAGGCAAGAGAGACGAACTAGAAATTTATATTTCTGACCTATACAAAGTGAATTTAAGTATCAAGGATGGGGAAACATGAAATATTATGCCAAAATCCGTTTACCTCCTTTTTTTTAATAGGTCACAACGGCAAAATGACCATATTCCTTTAATATTTTTTTTGAGATTATCAGTATGTGATTAGCTGATCCCATCCAGCAGGTGGAATGCATTCATAAGTAAATTTAACATTTAAAAAATACTATCCTGTCTAATAGTCAAGTAAACTGATCTGCAACAAGTCCCAATAGCTTTGCAGAAAATATTAGGATTTCCGTTGGCTTGTGAAACAGAACAAGTTAAGTTGTAACATACAGTCCCCTGACCGCAGGAAAAGTGCAAAACTTCGTAGTTTTATGGCATTGGAAACGGATAATATTAATGACAAAATTGATAAAAGTACAATGAGAGGAAAAAACATTACTGAAAATTTCGAGCTGCCAATACAGGTTTCCCTTCTGACGGAATTTCGCTTTTGCAACACTCAATTTCATTATATCGAAGAGTGTAACTTTTTAAAATCTTCGCTGCTTTATAAACAAATAATTCCAATACAATTCGAAACAAACTCTATATTTTGAAACTTAGAGCATAAAACCAACATCAAAAGCCACCATGATATCACAATTCCATTTATATCTACCACCACCCCTCACTGAACCACCGCCATGAACTGCATCAGCGTGGATCCTGAGTTCCGCTATATTCCGCTCCTCCCGCTCTCTTCTCCTCTCGTAGGCGCCTCACCTTCTCTGCTTTCTCTTCCTTTCTCTGCTACACCGCCACCTTTCTTTAAACACGTCTGCCTCCTTCAACTCTCTATACACAACTCTCCTTTTCCTTCACAACAATCCCTCACTACCATTGTCAGTTTTAAATTATATAAAAACAATATGGTGGCTTGTTTATGTTATGTTACAACAGTCCCTCACTACCATTGTCAGTTTTAAATTATATAAAAACAATATGGTGGCTTGTTTATGTTATGTTACAAGAGGGGTATGCTCTCCTCAACACACGAAAGCGGAAAATACAAAATTGGTACAAAATTCTTTCGAAATAAATTTCTGCAAAGTTAAATAGCATATAACTGAACTCCTCCGGACTGATACTCCTCCGTAGAAGTACTTCAAAAGTGAAAGAAAACCACGTGAGTACACCGCGTTGCTGAGAGAAGAAATGAGCAACTATTGCGAAAAGAATAAATTAAATAAAAGAAGTATATGGAAGGGTAAGGGTACTTCCACTCTTATGAGACTCCTCGCACACACAAACTCTTTGAAGAGACGGCGCAGAGAGAGGAAAAAAGAGAGGGATACGGCGCGCAACACAAGTTCAAATCGTGCCGATCGGCAGGAAAAATAAAACGACTCTCGCGGAATGAAACCGCTAGACCGATAGAAAGGAGATGGAAGAAGACTTGAGTCGAAGGGAAGCGAGCGGCATAGGACGTTACGGTGGAGAAAGCATTAAAAAGTTTCTCCCTTTCGCCGTCGACGGCAGCGCCACGTCCCAAACAAGCGAGGAGCGGAGGGCCGCTTACTTTGAGAAGCTGAAAACTTTTCGGCCCCACAAACAAAATCCTGTTTGCCTTCCTGTAACGAAGGATTTTTTATTTCCTTTAATGGGATGCTAATGGCGAAATGTCTACTCAAGTTAAGGACTTAACGTAAGGGGGGAAGACATCGGCCCTAAAAGGGGTGTTTTTTTAGCGTGGGTGGAGAAATTTCAAGATTCCGGCACGTGAAGGGTCGCGGAACAGGGTTTATTATCAGTTAGGGATACCTGGGGAACAACGACCTTCTTTTACCTTCTCTTCACTCCAAATTAGACTTCCGTGAAGTTCTCAGCAATGAAAGTGCCACAGTCACTTACCACGAAAGGGTTATCCAAGTAAATACATGTTAACATCCATTAAGTGGCTTGGACGGATGACTTCCAACAAGTGAAGGAATTTCTTCATTGGCTGTCGCAATGAGCATAGTAAAACAGAGAGCGATGAATATAAGCCAAAGTCCTTTTAAAAATTCGCCCGTTTATTTTTTTTGTGCGAATTAAATTTGAAACCTTACAACAATTCTTCCGATTAATTACGATAATTTCGGCAATTCAGTCGCTGATTAAGCGATTCGAAAGCCTAATTAAAGCGTCGCGGTCGTCACAACTGAGGAGTTTGCTTGGTTTTGTTTGGTGACTTGGTTTTGTAAAACACCGCGAGCGAGGAATGTGAGACTGAAGATAAAGGTGGGTGGTGAAAAACTTGAGCAGGTTGAGCAGTTCAACTATTTAGGCAGTACATTAAAGGAAAACAGATACAGTGGTAAGGACATCAGGAAGAGAATTGCATTAGCAAAGGAGGCGTTCATGAACAGGAAGAAGCTTCTGAGAGGTTCGCTATGTAAGAATTTAAAGAAAAGGTTGGTGAAGAGTCTGATCTGGAGTGTAGCGCTTTACGGAGCAGAAACGTGGCCACTTAGGAAGGAAGATGAGAGAAGACTGGAGGCATTCGAGACGTGGGTGTGGCGAAGAATGGAGAGGGTGAAGTGGACGGAGTGGAAGAGGAACGATGAAGTGCTGGACATGGTGGGTGAGGAGAGGCAGCTTTTAGATGAGATACGGAAGAGACAGAGAAGAGGTAAGGATGGAGCGAGTACTTAGCGGTGAGGGTATATTGAAAACAGTGTTAGAGGGAAGATTGATAGGTAAACGAGGGAGAGGAAGGAAAAGAATAGGCTTTTTAGACCGAATGAAAGGGAGTAGGGTTTATTATGAAGTGAAGAGGGAAGTGTTTGATGGAAGGGGAAGCTCCCAGAATTTTTCTTAAGTGCTCCATGGAAACCTACCTTAATCGGTAGAATACTATAATGAATAACATTGAGGATGACCAAGCCAATGGTAAGATTAACAAGAAAGAGGTTTCTAACACAGCCTGAGGTCACTTTCTTAATTTTCAAATTTATAACCCTCTTAAAATAATTTAATGTGAAAGAGAGATTCTTATTTTCATTAAATCAGGATGTCGCTCCACTACACCCGCATGCCTCAGTTTCTTTCCTCTTCTACTAGTCTTCAAGAGTAAGAAAATGAAAATTAGGTTAACATAAATCTTAATTAACTGAGCATTCAAAGATATTACTGCAAAGGAATGAAAACCCAACGACCAATAACCTTTAACGAGACAAGAATTAATTACAGATATTTTATTTCATACATTTAGAGCTGGCTTTATTATGTATGGTTAGCGCTAATCATATTATGATTCAGCGTTCCACTTTACCCGGTGGTGGTTGAAAGTTCTGGTTAGCTTACACAGAAGCTAATCATAAGTTTCAACCACCTCTAGGTAAAGTTTAATGCTGCATTATTCTACGGTTATCGTTTGCCAGACATAATAAAACCGGCCCTTAGAAATATTAATTTAATATTTACCGTCATTATCATTAAAATTACATTATGATTTACCGTATTTTTTAATTTCCTAAGAAATTAAATAAAACTGTGGTATTGGATTAGATAAAAGCACTTACCGTAAGGAATTACATTTCACATGTAAAAAATATTCCCATGACCTACACGAAAGAATGGAAATCCGATTCCAAAGGGGCATTAGGTGCAATGCTGGCTAACCCGTTGCTTTCTCATAAAATTAAAAAAAGTGAACTGAATAGCGCACAAGAGACAAGAGACCGACCTTGAACTATGACGCGACGCTCATTAAAATATGGTTCTCAAGTATGAAATGTTTGTAATAACTGACACAAGATAAATGACTGTAATAAGTGACACTACCACGTCAACAATCTAACGGAAGCAAGAGCTATCTTCGTAGTGTATTTGATTAAAGCAGACTGCCGTTCTTTTATTGAGGGAGATAGGGGGCGTGGCGGCCCAGAAGTTAGCGCGCTTGACAGCTGATCGAAGGGCCAAGGGTTAGAATTCCGCGTGAAGACTCCCCAGGGGAAAACAGATTTACACACAACGCAAAAGATTTTATTAAATTCTATTTATTTAAGTATTTTTTCACATAATGCCGTGACGCCAATTTACAGGGAAAGGTTTTAACAATAACATGAATTAACCACAATACAAACACAATATAAAAACATAATAAACACAATATAAAAACATAACAAAGAATTAACCAGTAGAGAAAGGAAAGCATTCAATTATTAAACAGATGGGACATAGATTAGGGCCGTATTCTAGAACTGTGCTCAAGTATTAATCCTGACTCAAACTAGACTCGGTTGCCAGGCTGGTATCACTGTATTACCTCACTCCATTCTCGATTCAAATTGAGACGCCAAGTTCCATGATGCCCGCCGCCATATTTTCACGTTTTTCATATGAAATATCTATCGTAAAAAAACTTGCAAGTGTAATGCTAGTCACGCAAGTATTTGATTTGCAGGAAACCAGGAATGAAAATATCTTAATTAAATGTATTGTTTTGTATACTTTGCCACAGTTACTTAGACTCATATGAGCCGAGTTAACACTAGTTTATAAAATAGGAACTCCAACTCAAACTTATCTCTAGTTTGAGAGTGAGTGTAGATTGAGGTCTCAATCAGTGGCGCCGACTCCATGGGGCCTGAGGGGGCTCGATGCCCCTCAAAATTTCGTTAGGGGGGTGAGGGAAAAATGTGTCAGGCTTGTCGCTTTTCCCTGGAGAGTTCAGTTATCGAGAGTCGAGTTTTCAGGGTTCTAATGTTGATCATATGACTCTTCTATAATGAATTTAAGTATACCGGGACTAGCCACGGTGATAACTTTACGGGAGTCACCCGCAATGCACAATTGTGCGAAAAATCCACAGGGAAAAAATCATTCGCCTTGACCGGGATTCGAACCCGGATCCCTCGATTTCCGGCCGAGTGCTTTAGCCAGTTAAGCTACCGAGGCGTCATTCTTCCCTGTGGAAATTTGTGAACTATACCGGACATGGTGGTATGGACTGCCGAGCATGGAATGCCGAGACTGACTCTCTCTCTCCGGCTGTGGCGCCATGCGCACGATTTGGACTGCTCGTCGCATAAATGCTCGGCAGTCCATACCACCATGTCCGGTATAGTCCACAAATTTCCACAGGGAAGAATGACGCCTCGGTAGCTTAACTGGCTAAAGCACTCGGCCGGAAATCGAGGGATCCGGGTTCGAATCCCGGTCAAGGCGAATGATTTTTTCCCTGTGGATTTTTCGCACTCTTCTATAATGCTTTAAAAAACATTAAAACTCACTATTTATAAAATATCCCGGGGCAATACCCCCGGTATGGGCCCCCCCAAATATGTTTTATAGCTCGACACCCCTGGACCCAATATTGAGTCACGTTCCGGAATACGGCCCTTACCATGTGAATACTCATTTTTTCTTTCTGCACTCCATCAAAGTCTCTTGGTGTGAAAGGGACTCCGACCCTAATGCTATCATCGCCGACATGTCACGCGTGTCGTATATTACACCAAAGGTTTAGCCCCACATTCTGGAATTAATTGAACACGAAGAGACATAGATAACTTTGGGAACCTTTTCAATTTATCTTCTACCCTAAACACCACTCTCAGATCATCGTACAACTCCTTGTCATGTCGCCCTACCCTCCCGGGGTATGTGACCCGTCGAATATTTATGGTGCATCCGCGTTCCCGGAAATGTTTACTTATCCCCTTCTCACAATGCTGTCGTATCGAAAAAATGGACCTTCAATATTTTTCGAGACTGAAGACTTAAAGTGGGGCATTATTTTGGATAGATCGCAATTTCCTCGACGAGTGATTGGCCCGTGCATGCGACCCGCCTGCCTTATCAGGGCGCTTCACTCTGCGTTCCATCCCCTTCATCATCGGCGCGTAACCCCGCTTATGCAACAGCAACAAAAGCCAGCGACTAAATTTAACTTAACAGTTATGGGTTGCTTATCTTTTCGTATAAGAAGGCAATAGGTCCAGGAAAAAAATTACCGTAATAATTCATATGCCAGGATGGTCTCCAAGGAGCAAATTTATTCATTCCCGTGTCATATGAAAACAGCACGTAGGTACCTACTGACCTTTGACATCGAGTGTTTTCAGCAAAAAAACCACTACACGTGCACTAACAACCATTCCCTGGATAGGGGGAATCCTATCCATGCGGGACTCGAACCCGCGACCTCCAGGCGAGGACTTTACCCGCCGTCACCGAGGCCGGCATGTTGGCCACAAACAATTGAAAATCGACTTCCAAGAAATATGGAACACAAAAAATATTTGATATTTTTCATGATAAAAACAAAAATGCTGATACCCACACTATTTAATTTAAAACTCAACGACCGACCATGGTTTCAACACTTTGTGTCATTTTCAAAGTCACAAAGTGTTAAAACCATTGTAGGTCGTCGAGTGTTAACTTAAATAGTGTGGGTATTACCATTTGTGTTTTTATCATGGATATAGCAAACTTCCACAAAATCAAGCCTGAAACGATTTTATACGTTTGACATTTTTGTAGCGCCGCGGTCCGTGAGCCACGTCTCGGGTCGCACATTTTAAGAGTGGGTTCTTGCCCTTGGTGTTGGGAAGCGATTAATCACACACAAGTATTTAAAGCCTTTGATCCAAAGTTAATTTACCTTTAAATTCCCAAATGATCAAATAAATGAACAAACATCAAGTAACAATGAACTTGTGCGTCCAGTATAGCCAAAATTTAAGATAATACCAAGTCCCGGGAATGGGAGGAGCTGCTGGCGATGGCACGGGTGGATAGCGAGTCCCTACGGTAGCACTGGCCATACGGCCCGCGCTTCGACTCCCGCCGACAATTGGCAATCTAACGATCTGATCGTTGGATTATTCTTCCTCATAGAATATTCCTCCAAGATCGTTAGAACATTAATGGCTTTGCCTGGTTTCGCTTTTTAGCAGGGCCCTCTTCACTTCTATAGCGTTGAGGTGTTTTTCCCTCTCCCGTTCCTTCCGCACCTTTCCTCTCCCAGAGGCGCCGTCGGGCTCCTATCGCGGCGGCGCGCCGCCGCGATAGGAGCCCGACGCGGCGCATCTTTCCTTTTCCCTTCCTCTCCTCCCCCTCCCCGGGTGATCGGGCGTATAAGCCACTGGCTTGGTTCCCGGCCCCGGTGCGTTGTATCCTCGAATGGTTCGCCCTGAACCCTCATACTCTTGCCTACGATTAGCTCTGTGAGTAAGAGTAACTGAGTCAAGTAAGAGAGTGACAATAGCGTCTCCACCGTGCCACTATATAGGGAAGGTGCAACTGCAATATTTTCGACATGGAGGAATGGGAGGATGAATGTGTAGCCGTCCGTTCTTGAAAGTGAAAGGTGCAACTCCCGAGGCATTGTTTGACATCGCTGTCTATTCTGAGATGTCGCACAACAACATATTTATGCATATTTTGCAAATGGAAATCTTCCATTTCTGGATCGCTGCATTTTAGTATTCATCCAAAACCATAATGATCAAATTCTGAGAAATTCAGGATCCCATTTTCAACAGACCCGACGTCACCGCCGCGGCGTGGACTAGTTTTCAGTATCATTGGCCACACACACACACACTTCTTGTTCAGCGTGTTAAGCCCAAATATTCATTAGATATTTTCAACAATAATATTCCTTCATAAAAGCAAGTCCAATATGTGTTACTTTTCGATGCAGACACCGTAAATGATGGGGTATAGGTCTTAATGGGTACAAGAATTTCCAACATCATGGAAGGCTGCGCCAGCAACATGAATATGGGTCTTCTGGAGACCTTCCTCGTAAAACCTCGTCGTTGCGGAAATATCTTTCTCACATTCATGTGTTGAAGCTATATACGAGACTAACGTATGATTCCGCTAATCATGGTGAGATTCGAGGTTGAAAAAATATTCTCTAAACACACTTACTAAAAAATATAGCACAAAATAAGGGATGGAAGTAGAGGAAAAAATTGACAGAAATGTTACCCGAAAAGGCCATGAAACAAGCATGTCACATACAATCAGGCCGAGTCGTTAATGATAGGGGGGTTAGAAAATCGAGGATTAATATGAGGGCATGCATGGAACGGAAGTGCTTGAAGAACGCGGTAATAGCAATTGTTAATTAATATATAATTATACCAATATGTCAAAAATAGTGGACTATTTCCATATTTACGGACTTCATCCTAAAATTAGAATGGAAGCAATTCCTTAGCTACAACAAATGTCGAAAGTACTAACAGTTACCAGTTTTGAAACGCACAAATATTTTCCGCGGACCTTATAATGCCATCCGTCGAAAGTTGTTACGTAAGGGTAGAGGTTAAATATAATAAGACTGGATCAATTAACACCAATTATTTTTAAACGTAAATCGTAAGATTCCCGCTAAAATATCCATTTTTCTAATTCAATAACTTCAATAAACATCCTTAGGAATCACCTTAAGAATTTAAGATAGGGGATATTTCTAAACTACAAAAAAGGCGATATTACTGGTACAGGACCAGTAGAACAATCCCTAACTCTGTTTAAAAGCTACCTTTGGACAAAAGGAATAAAGAATAGACGTAAATATTCGTAATATTACCTCAAGAAAGAACCTACAAACGGATAGGAACATCTCATGTTCCAATACAAAGCAACAGAGTTGAAAAAATAAACAAAGAGAACGTCTCCAGAATTTAGGCCAAGATGAAACACTTATGACAAAAGCGACGACGGGTGTGCATTTTTAGACCACGGACGCAATGTCAGGGCGCGGAGCATGAATGTCGAGAGCTCGGTCGATCTGGGCTCCTGTCTTCCTTCAACACGCGATTCCACCGGTTGAGTTGAGCTTCGAGTGCTCTCCACTTGACACTTTAAGTAGGGCACTGCATTTCACTGAAAAGATTTCCTTCAACGTGGTATGATGCCCGTCGTAATAGTTTGGGGACCTGAACACACGCCTTCCAAATCCTAAGGAAAACAAGGTATTGTTCTCCCAGAACCAACATATATCTTTACCAAACGGATGGCACAATAACTAAATTGTTCAGTAACTGATTCACGAGGGCAGATCGAAACTGTACTTTAGTTACACTACCTTTATCCTCATTCGGGCACTCTGTGTTTTCTCATTTCCAACTTGGATTCGAAACATTTCGTACCAAATACGCAATGCTAACAAAATTATTAATATTCAGCCTATTCTGATATTCACTCCGAGGAGCAGTGAAAACGGCATTATACGAAGTAGTAAATTTCAAGTATTGTTATGGACAAAATGCAAGAAAAGACTACTGCCTCTTCATTTTTTCTAAAGGACATAGTACTGCGCAATTGACTATGCTGCATCACGCATAAGAATTGCTTGCAACGTTATTAAACCACGGATGCTTATAATACCTCCAACATCGTCAACATCCTTTAGCATAAACATGCAAGTCCACAATGAAGTTGAACAATGTTTCCATAGTCGAATTAAATAAATGAATGTGAAGATGACACGCGCTTTCCTTTACCTATCCTTTACCTTTCTTTTTCTCGTTCCTCAATGATCCATTACAAAATCAAAAGTTATTGACGGTTTCACGAAAAGAAAAAAAATCAACTTCACTCTATGCACCCATTCGATTGCTGTGGGTACAAAACAGTTTCCTCGCCAATTTTATCCCGTTTAGAAATTATGAATCGAGACAGTGACATGATGAATTTTTGGAAGCTAATCAAGTGAGAGTTAAACACAAAATAACTTTTTCTTTCATTTACAAGTAACAATTCAGGGCTAGGCGAGCAATTTTATGTCTAAGTACATTATTTAATCATTAATTTTTATTATTATCCGATTTTAGGTCAGATTAAATTCCAACATTAGTGGAAACACCGCAAGAGTGGTGATAATTAAAACCCGTTTCACAAAAAATCTCCAAAGAAATGGATTTAGAATATAATATAATCCTTACTCCGAGAAGAGCAGCCCACAAGGTCATCAAAGCTACAGATTTAAAAAGTAATACAATTATAAGTAATACAATAAAATACTTAATGCATTTACTTTGTTTGCATTTCATTTCAATTTTCAACAGAAAACTTAAAGTGACCACAGTTAAAAGTTTGAGGGGTTTTTACAAGATTCTTCGTTTATTAAATAACTTTGTATTACAGATAGGCAAATTTCAGGTGGTAATAAATAAATATACATTAAAAACACACATTGATAACACTGCAACAGCACCATTTAAGTGAACAATCCCTCAAACAAGGTAAACGAAAATAATATATATCTATTGATGAAAATTTTTTCATCAATCAATACGCCGGGAAAGCCTAAAATTTTACAATGTATATCTATAATTATTAACAAATATCGCACCAAAGAGCGTGTACCTAACTATATAATCAAAAGAGAATTGATGTTATTTCGTTAAATGCTACCCCACTGCAGAAAAACATTTGCACCTTTCTACCTCTAAATAACACATTGGAGCCGAAGATGTAGAATAAAAAAGCGCAAAAAAAACACAATCAATCGTGTCCGGCGACGGCCTCCGTACGCAGTTGCTCAATCGACCAGGACCCCGGGGGGTGAGAGGAATAATTAAAACGGCGAAAGGGAGAAAGGGAGGGGGATGGAAATCCCAGCGTTGGTTTCACTCCCGAAAACAAAATCCCACCGCGCGTCCGGTTCGACTCGTCGGCTCAAAATATTGGTTTCCATTTCATCCACGTGGGGTTAGGGAGCGATTGCCGAAGAGAGAGTGAAAGAGAGACACGAATAACAGAACGGCATTTGACGGTTGATCCTCTATCAGGACGAAAGGTGCCCCTCACCCCTAACGTGGGACAGTAGTGGATACAGAAAAAACTCTGGGGGGGGGGGGCGCAAAATATTTCTTGACCTACCTTTACTTTTATCGGAATGAAAAATAAGTCGCCTGCGAAGTTTGAGAAAGTTTCATTAAAGCTGATTTAACGTGTGTACAAGATAATGATATCTTATGATATAAAAAAAGTTACAATTGTGGTTCTGCAATGTTAGGCAATGTAGGTGGCCCCGCAAGGGAGGGGGGCGCCCCCTGCGCTCCCCATATGTATCCACGACTGACCTGGGATGTCTCTCAACTTCTTCATCAAATGGTAAAATACGCTTTATGTATGATATTCTAAGTAACAGGGATGGCAATGGATACTAAACGAAAATCAAAACCAGTAAAATTTTCAATAGTTTCGTCCCCGGGAGCGAAATTTAGAAACGAAATCGGAGTAAAAACTACTTTTGGTCGAAATTAAACTAAAACGACGAAAGGAAATGCAGATAATGCTTCGCAACGGAGGAACCACGTGCTTCACCTTCGAACAGTTAAGTTTCGACCCACACACCGAGTACGAAGTATGGTTGAATGAAGTAGAGGTTCGGCCTATCACATTGGATGCGTGGGGCACTCATATTTTTACCACTAAAAGGAGAAAGGTGAGCACAAACTGGCCATTCGATATTTAATCGCGATTCTCTAGCCTCTCTACACGTATTTCACACGTAATGGGTAAATTTATTTTCGTTTCTGGGAGTAAAGTATCGTCCCAGTTCGAAACTAAACTCCCCGCTGGTTTTATATCGTGCGGGAAACGAAACATTTTCGTTTCTATAAGGGCGTATGAAGGTATTTGTTTTATTCGGAGGTTGAGGAGCGGTTGCTGAAATTCCATGGCGACTGGTGGTATGCAATACCTTTCAGCCATATTGCGTCTAAGGCCTAGCCTTGAAAATCCGTACAACTGCAGGAGGTAGGCCTCTCTTCCGTTATGCATTGCGCGTTAAGCTTCACCAACTTTATTTACCGCGGCGTCTGGATGGTACGCAACAACTCTCTCCTATGCGTCGTCTATAATTGATGTGCGTAGAAAAGTTTTTTTTATATTCCTCAATTATTTTAGAGCATTCATGTGATAAACTGGCGAAATAAAATCTTGCATTTGAAAGCCACCTTAAAAATTACCAGCCTTACAATTTTTTCAAGAAAATACGAGGGATTGGGACTTTCCCCGTATCCAACAAAGATATATGAATATATACAGGTGAGAAGATGCTATTCATATTCATTCATATTCATCTACTTTTAATGTCAATAAGGCAAGAAACAAATCGGTCATGTAAAAAAATTTCCTTAAATTAATATTTTCCTGCAACATCCGATGAAACGGTGAGTTTTTTAAAGTAATTTATAAAATAACTTGGTACTTTGGATTAACTATTTACCTGATCCCTCATGATTCGATGTGCAGTTCGACTGGTTCGACATAAAGTTGCCAGCCTTCATGAATGCAAATGAGTTTTTACCGCGCGCATTTCGCGCGCAAGGGAAATTTCATAGCTAGGCTGTAGCTGCTTTTTTTTATCTTGAAGGAATTGTTAATCTCAATTTTCCATTATATTATCATTCAAATTTCGCTATTCCTGCAAACAATTTACCGAAAGGCAACGGGGAACTCGCCAATCTATTAAGTTCTACCGTATTACGACACGAGGAGGATGTCTCGACAACCATACACGTTAATACAGGGTGCGGCAACGTAACATCCTTTTTTAAAATGGGCGCCATTCGGTCGGTCTCGTTCGAGAGGCGTGACTATAAAGTTTAGTTTCTGCAAAATTCAATCGCCATCATGCGTCGTTAAGTCGGCTCACACTTCAAGAGCATAGGTGGCTGTTTTGAAGGTAAACTTCCCTGTGCGCTTCATCTCAACTAGGGGCGATTTGGAGTAGCCGGCCCTCCCTCAGATTTTTGGCCCCTCGTGATTTTTTCAATGGAATTTTTTGATATCTCATGTTTATGTGCACAGTCAAAGGACCCTGCAAGCTTTGAATGCCAACATTCGGGATGAATTTGTCAGCAAAACCCCTGATATGCTGGTAAAAGCCACGAAAAAAGCCAGAAAATGGTGTACTCATTATCTGGAGAATTTTGTCTTCAAAATTGTGTGAAACAGAACTTTAGTTATGTGCCTACATTATAAAAAGACAAGTAAAAAGTTTCTGATCGATACAATAGTATTTAATAAGTTTTGAAAAAAGGAAATTATGTCGCCCCACCCTGCACAGTTGAGAAATTTAAAAAAAGGTCACTTTTCCACGCACACCAGACGAAATATCAGAGAGCGGAATTGCTTGCCACCCAGACGTCGCGATTAGCCAGGTTGGTGCAGCCAAACGCGCAATGCATAACGGAAGAGAAGGGCCTCCATCCTGCAGTGGCTCGGATTTTCAAGGCAACAAGCAACGAACACACGCACACACTCTTGGCGAGGTGGAGAGGCTCTCTCTCTCTCCAGAGACCACTTCCGCGCTGATGGAACACGCGCCCGGCCCGCCAAGTGCGATGGGATTAAATGCAGGCCGGAAATTCAATGGCGCCTGCCTTTCTCTCCATCTACACCTTCGACGCGGGGATGGGAGGAACCAAAAGTGAGAAAGAGCCGTTGTTTCTCGGCGGTTGGGATGGACGGAAAAAAAGGGAGGTCAACTGGTGGCCAGGTCGTATACGAGGTGCGCTTCATTTGACTCGGGCGTAATTGGGAGTCCTCGCCACGCGGTGAATGGAAATAATGGCGCGAGGAAATGGCAGAGGGATAACAGGAGGGAGGTTCGGATGTCTTTTTCGCTTCGCTCCAAACCAACTTCACACCTTTAGGCATGAGGGAGGAATATAATTCTATTTTTATTCTATAGGAGGAGACATTTCTACCCTCTGCCCTCAAATTCTGAATTGAGGAGGTGGGAAACCATGTAAGTGATTTTTTTCTAAACAGAGTTAGGTACAGAAATGAGGTTGTCTGGATATTAAGAAAAGTATCTAATATTCCACTCGATGTCAGCACAAAACAGAAACTCACTCGCATCCCTTGGCTATCAACTTTTTTGATATTTCATCTATCAATATTTCTAAGTAACTCTGTTTAGAACAAAAAGTCACTCGAACCTCCACGCTTCTCAACCAATCAATTAAAAAAAGCACACTTGTCAGGGTGATTTACATAAGCGATGTCAAATAAGATATGAATAATTATGATTTGTAATTCTATTCACTTGTTATCAAACCTTCACAGGTATTCTCGAGGAGAACGGATTCCTTAATAGTGCATGATTCACTACCAAATTATGCATAAAATTAGGGCACAAACGAAGATGTTTGAGGCAATCGCAATGAGTTGCCATCAGTTTTAGATCCTGCCAGACCACAACGAAATGAAATGCTGTCATAATAGACGTTTCAACAAACACATTAAATACAATACCATATAATAAAAATGCAAAAATAAATTTAGAAAATTAAATGGACAGTATCTCTCGGCGACAAAATAACCGATTCTACGTTTGTCGACATAATATTCTATAGGTTTTATTAAATTTTTGCTTACTTAATATTGCACGGAAAATGTAGCTACATGTGTGTATACTAAACTAATACACAGATCGACCAACTCGCGATACTGTGCACTTGCATTCCTAAGAAATTAGCCAAATATAGCCTCAATGTAACCAAAAAGAGCGAAGGATATGGAATTGGGTATTCAAGCCCTCAGAAAAAAACATTGAACCGTCTATTAACGATAAGCAGAGTTGAGAGGAAATGTGGCTGAGAAATGAGAAACATGGGGTTGAGAGGAAATACGAAATATAATGAAGCACGCAAAAAACTCTTCCAAGCAACCTGTTCTTCCTCCCTCCCTTTCCCAGGGTAGATTTCTGGGTAGGCTACTGGAGGATAAACAAGTACGAAGGAAGTAGGGATAAGAAAGCGGTAATCACGCGTAATAAAAATAAACATCGCCTCCAGCACAACGCTTCTCTGAATTCGTTACTCATCAAACCGCCTCATAGAGCGCTCACAAAATACCGCCCGTTATTGTAAAATTTAAATGGTCTTGTCCCATACGAAAATGAAATTCATTATGTAAAGATACTTACTGAAAATTTAATACCGACAATAGTTTCGACGCAAATGCCATTAATTGGAAGACCTTATTAACGACTTACCGACACCCTGGTTGATAATAATTTTCATTATGGAAAGCACGAAGGAAATTTTATATTCCTTTCCTGCGATTCCACAAAGTTAATCACGATACTTTGAACAGTAAAACGTTCTTTACCTTCGAAAAGAGCGATCGTTACCATAATTCCGTGTGCACATATGCCCCACTCACCGAATGAATGTGGGCGAATTATTGGCAAAAAAAAACTCTGAAAGGTTAGCGCACTATGTGCAAGACCATAGGCCCTCGCACAAAGAGCATCATGTAGCCGTGAGCCGGTGAGGACGGCTTGAGACAAGACTTAAATAGCTGGAGTAAAACAGCCGGACATAATGATGGGGCATGCCACAGAGGACGGAACGTGGAAATGAGGAACTTTCCAACCACGATCGCACCGATCGAGTTTTATCTTCCGGGGTCCTAGTCCCGACGACGGATCTCCCATCCCTCCCTAGATTCCGATTCAAGGGTACCAATTTTTCAGAGACGACCAATCGAATCCGCGAAATAGTTAAGTAAAGCCGCGAATATGGTGATAACCATTAGTAATGCAAGGTTCATTCAACCGGTGAGTGGATCATACTTAGATGTACATACGGAAGCCATAGTACAAACGATATTTGACACGAATCCTTTCGCTATGTCGTGGTATCTATAAAGACATTGCTTCGAAAACAGTATGGACAAAATCCGTAGTACAACTGCATCTCCAAAATTCAATAATGAAGAAGCTATGGATGGCATTGAATCATTTTTTTAAAACTAGATCAATTTTTTAGGAGCATGAAATGTTAAGAATGATATCAGCACATGGCGCAAGTCTTTCAATTGAGAGACTTGAAGAATTTTTCAGAGAAAAATGAAATTTACAACCCTATTAATGCTGTGGCAAGAGCAAGGAGCAATGGTGAATTGAACTCAAACGAAGCAACTTTGTAGATTTTACGGAGATTTTAAGCACGATTTTAATCGATGAAGCATGCATCAATCAATCTTCGCTATCAATAAGCCTCTTGGACTCGAATACGCGGGGAAAACCATCCAATTCTATCAGCCAACCACACAATTTTGCGTTACCTCTATCACATTGATGTGCCAACATTTGTAATGTTTTTTTGAGGTTAAAAATGTTGGAAAAGGGGTATGGATATTTATTGTTGCGGCTTTCGAAAATCTTTGAGAATCAGAGACATCAGTAAAACTATTTTCCTCTGCATTACAATTTTTTTAATGTATAAAATGACCGCGTATTTTCAAAAACAATCTAACTCTATCACTCAACCACATAATTTTGAGTTACCTCAATCACATTGATGTGGCTTGATAGCTAAAATAAGCAAGACATAATATTTCGTTCTCATTATGAGCTACCGGGGTATCCACCGTTGGATAGATTTCATCGTTGCATGCAGCGAAGAGATGCGATCTCATTCGAAATTTGGAGGATGAAAATAACAAAAATGAAACTGCTTTCACGCAGAGTTAATTTTCACGCTTGATATTTCCCCAAAGAATGCCACGGATGATAGGTGCAATTAAAAAGTCCTCTGGTTCCAGATCCCGCTAAACCCAGGAGCAAATGAGAAATGGTATCCCGTTTTCCACCCGAGCGCTATCAAATCACGCGGAGGGGAATGCTGGCAAGGTCACGAATCAATTCAGTCTGCAGCATTGGGTTTTCATTAGCGCACAGTTGACGGTCCAATCGAAAATCCTGTACACATTCTACCATTCGAGCACATAAAAGTATTTCTACCAAGGAAATAAATGCACGGGGATTTTAATTCCGTTCATTTATTTACATTTGGAAACGGAATTATTTAGACACCTAATTCTTTACCCTCGGAAAAATGATCAATGAGACTCCCCCAAAACTTTGCACTAATTTCAACAATCTTCAATCATTGCCTCATAATCCAACAGTTAGAAAGAATTAATCTTTTGAAAAAATAGTTGCATCAGGAGAAAAACTTAACAAGATAAATCGTTTAGAAATTAATTTTATTCATTGACAAGAAATGACTCGATCATTTCTCAAGGCAATTTCCTGGCAGTAATTTTATCTGTGATTTTCAACGATAGAGAAACTGAATACACCAACACGTGAGAGCAATTGAGGCAGCCTTAACGAAGACAGTGACTCGGTCTTCGAAACGCCTCCTGAACCAGTTGCTGACACGGTGTAATACCGAAAAACCCTCTTCTACTATGTCATACATGTTTCCTCCAATAGATTGAATGGCAACAAGGATTTCATTGGCGTGTTTAAGGACAAAACGTCGCGGTCACAAATGTTGGGAAAAGCGCTATGGATCTTTATTAATGCGGATTTCGAAAACCTTAGAGCATCAGAGACATCATTAAAACTATTTTCGTCTGCATTACTATTTTTGAACGCATAAAATCACCGCGTATTTTCAAGAATCGTACTGAGCGATCTCAATTCCAAATTCAAGGACACTTTAAAATGCAATTTACGATCCCTGAATTCTGAATTTCAATTGTATTTTGATGCAGCAATCATACGATGTATTATCAATAGTACCGTGCTGAATAATAATTGAGAAAGACCTCAGCATATTTTTGTGTGCTAAAGGGAACGTGGAAAATGCCGAATAAAACGAAACGTCTTGAATAATTTATGATGATGTGGGGGACTTCTGAGGAAAAAGCCACAGGTTGCATGTAAAAAAGTACTCCTGCTAACGAAGAGATGCTGAATTCTTTATATAGTCATGATAATATCAATATGAACGCAGAACACCACTCAGAGGAGAAAGGAAGAAAGGGAGTCTTAAAATAGCAATGTTACAAGTGGTATAAGCTTCATAACTCAGAAGAGACGTCAGTGAAAGTGGATATTGACATAAAAAAGGTGATTTTGGGCACTGATTCGCATTTCTGCTTCAGCAAGAAAGAATTCCGAGACTCCATTCGGGATGAGGGAACTGATGGGTGGCCAATATGTAAAGGATTCGTATATTCCATTAGCTCAAAAGATAAGAGAGCGATGTTTGAGTGGACTACGACATTTCACAGGTCCAACAAACCAGAATATTGAGAAGCTTAAAGTAGGCCATTTAAGACAAGATTGGCAACATCAGGAAATTTTCCAGATGAGAATCGGGAATTTTCCTTTAAGCTTCTCAATATTATAGAAAGTTGGACCTATGAAATGTCTAAGTCAGCTCAAAAATTCCTTGTAATCAAAGTTTCCTTAGCCATTTGAGACGATGTCTTAACGCAGATTTCTACCGACCGGGGAACATAGCGAATATTCCTTCCTAAACCAAAAACTTTGCATTTTCGTATTACCAGATATATGATTTTTTTTAGAAAAACTGTAGGCCATTCAAAAGTACAATTCAAACAAATTAGAAAATGAATCTCAAGTGCGGAAGTTTGCGTTCATAGCGCAGTGCAATAAAAAATTGTTTTCTTTTGCTAATACTTACCCTTGCATCGCGGAAATTTTTCGGAAACCAAAATTTAATTCCCTCCAACTTAAAATAATTAGTTATGTTAAAAAGGCACTTTTACCGCGGAAAAATCTTTTTGAATGTCCAATTCTAACACAAAAACATTTTCATTTGTACATATAAAATTGTAGGTCAGAATGAATAGGCGGAAAAGGAAAGAAAGGAATAGGAAATCATAACATATAATGGACGAGAACAACGGGGCTGTAGAATACGGTAAAACCCAGAAATCGGAGGATTGATGTGCGGCCAGACTGGAACTAGAACCCAGAACCTGCCGATTGCCGGTCGGATGCCCTGGCAGTAGCACTAACAGCGCGCTTAAACATACCCTGATTTCGGCGGGGATTGATGGAACAGAATACCCCTTTAACAGAGCCCAAAGCAGGGACCAAAACATGGAGCCAGAATATCTTACCACTCAGCAACAGTAGAATTACACGAGGACAAAATAATGAAAGAGTGGACACAAACCGTAGTAACAAAGAGAAAGGAACGTATCGAGGTACTCCCACTTATTTCGCCATGAGCGCAAGCATACATCATCATCAATTAATAGTAGAGGAAAGAAACACACAGCATGTAATGGACGGGGACAACAGTGTTGTATCAGGTGGTGTTAGCTAAAAAACAGAGGACAATATGCGACCTGACGGGGACTTGAAACCAGAACCCTCCCATTGCCGGTCGGATGTTCTCTGCAGGTTCAGGCACATGTCAGGAAGGACGCTCATTCGATGATTTCAGCAGGGGTTGATGCAACAGAATAGCACTTTAGCTGGGCCCGCAGAAGTGACCAATAGATTGCACCAGAGGGGATATGATGGGCACTGATTGGAATTATTGCGAGCGGTTGATTTCAATTGGTTTCAACGCGTACGAAATCTGCTGCGTTTGAAATTTTTATATCCTGCCACTCACAACGAAGGATCATATTGGAAACTATTCAATATCGGAATCAGCATTTAGGAATGAGGATTGATCAGAATGATTTTGATCAGTGTCAAGTACACCCCACTGGGTAGCTCGCCATTCAGCAGCAGAATAATTATGCGTGAAGACAAGAAGGAAAAAAAAGATACACACACTTACACAATAGCAGAAATGAGTTAGAATCATATCTTTTGGAGCACGCTGAGCCAAGGTGAGATACTCAAGTTTATATTTTCGATACACTCTCTCATTTATTAACAGTACGTCATAAGCACTCAAAGCGTTAATCCATTATTAAATATACAAAATAATGGTTAAATAGTTCTTGGAGTTTTTGACCTATACTCCAAGAACTATTTAACCAATAATTAAATAAGGTCAAGATAAGAAGAAAAAAAATAATTGTACAAAATAAGGGATATTTTTAAAATTTATTTATCTATATCAAACGTCTCAATAAAGGCACAGAGCCTAAATATAAAGGGATTGCGATGGTGTTTCGCCGCCCCTAACATGATATCGTCCTGGGCGAGCATAATATTTGCCATTCTCTCCCTCACATTTAGCAATTCATCCGAAACGTTATGAGAAGGAAAAGCAACGGAGAAATAATGGCTTATGGAGCTTAGGAGACTATCTGAAGCCCTGTGGGAGGGGGTCGGATCGTTAAATGGTTTGGGTGAATTCTTAACTTGTGGCCGAGGTCCAAAAACCTTTTCTTTCATGCTCCATCGACAACGACCCCTGAAAATAGGGGCAAATAATGTGGTATCTGCTTGAAATTCATACGGCTCTTTGGCCAAATATCTAGCCAGAATTTCCTTAATATAAAGATAAGAATTCCCAATCTCTAGCGCTTAATAATGCTCAAATCGCACTGGGAATGGTGAAGATGTTCACTTTTTCGAGCATCAGGCATTATTACTCAATTATCCAGTCATTAATGAATACTGGTTCAACAAAAGACAAATGAATCACTGTAATGTTAAAATCCAAATAAATGGTCCTAGAATCATTTAACACAAGAATTCTGTTCAATAAGAGGAAGCGAGGTTGGTTTTTTAAAATGGATTAATATGCAGAAATTACGGAATAAATATGGCGACCGATAGCCAAGCTATATTGTTGCAAGTCAGCTTTATAAATGTTTTTAAAAGGGTGAGAAGAAGTCTAGAATCATTTCACGCAAGAAATATGCTCAATATGATAAATCGATTTTGGTTTTTAAAAGTGAAGGAATCTGCAGAAACTATGGCTGAAATGTGGCGACTGATAGCCAAGCAATATTGCAGCAAGTCAGTTGTTGAAATATTCTTTAATGACTAGATATCTTGGATTACAAAATGACCACGAAAAATAACTTAAGTTTCGTCATTATTTTAACACTCGGCATCGGAAGTTCTACGTAGACTTACAAAAAGGGCATAAATGGCAAAGCAAATAGTTTAAATAGTTGCTAAATGATACACATCTTTCACACTGAAGAGGCTGGGGTACAAATGCCGGAATCTCTAATTTCCTTATGTGGGGTGAAGTGGTGTCGAATAATTCCCTTAGTGACCATGCATTATACTCGAATGATATATCTTAAATATCCAAGTTCTCAATCAAAAGCCTTTTAGATATTATATTGCAATAAAAATACGTTTGAGATACATACCCAGAAATTCATTCGGAAGTCATAGACAAAATTGTGAAAACAAAAGAGCAACCTAAGAATTAACGACAAAGACGATACTTAAATATACTTCATGTAAGTTACATTACAAGCTTGAAGGACGTAATATAATCATTTGTCTATAGATTCAAATTTAATTCTCATATAGGTAGTGAAAGAATGTGTAGATAACACTATTATGCATTCTCAAAGCCTATGCCTCAGTAAATCATAACACAAGATCATATCTTTACGGATGATGCAGGCTTTTTGCGAGAATATTCCCCTATTTTCATCCTAATCATCATCAATTCATACAAATAGATACCGATATTTAAGGGGAGTAATTAAATAACTTATTACCGAATGCCAGTCGGTTTTAATAACCTTGTAAGCAAACAGCAAAATTGATTGTCTTAATCTACACCAGAGAATCTAGAATTTGCAAATCGTGCAACAACTACCCAATGCTATAAAACTATAAAATTTAAAAATTAACATTAGCAATAAAAGTAGTTTGCACATGAGATAGAGGTGCCAGTTTAGTTATCGAGACTTCATTACAAAGGGAAGGCAAACACAATTCAAGTTAGTGCCATAATGACCATAAATTAAGATGTATCTAAAAGACATCATTTTAAAAGAGCAAAAAATCAATGTTCAGCATAAATAAATATCATTTTAAGCAAAAAAATTCTTACTCCCTATGTGTATTAAAATATTAATACCCTCTCCATAGTAACGGTGCAACAACTTCTCTTCGTGAGGCACCAGGTGAACATACATTGGTGGAGCAAAACATTAAGATTGCATGTAGTATTTGAAATGGTTATGCCCTCCACGATGCTAAACAGGAAATGTACATCCACCGTTGATATTATACCTGCAAAGCTACTATATCATGATGACATGGAAAACTGAAGTAAATATAGTGCGTGACATTTGAAGTCATAATGACCATAAATTAAGCTAAATCAGATATTTACTATTCATACTGATTTTCTCAATTCAATTTTGAATTATATGAAAAAATCTAATCTTCCAATCGAATCGCACAATGAATTTATCCGTATCAAAGTATATCATAACGCAAATATATTTACCCAAGTAGTATGCCTAGCAAGCTAATATATCAAACTGTCATCAGTGCAGTGATTATACAGCTAGATAATATTTCCGGTCTGAACCGGAAGAGATATTCGATCAGCATATAAATTTTCAGGCTTAAAGCAATATGCTGAGTAAATCGATTGTTTATTCAATTGATTCGGTGTCGTGGTTAAGTAGTTACTTGCCATTTCCGCTTTGAACCAGAAGTCATACCTTAGTGATATATAGCAGATGAAATTATATAAAAGATATAATGAGTCAAATGCTGTTCTGGTTTCATCATTTAAAATAATATAGCAGCTCTTACACAGCCACTACAGGCTTAAACTGGAAGTGATACTTTGTAACATAAAGCCTAAAAAATTAAGATAAATAAAAAGTGTAAAATAATATCGTGCACTCTTAAACAGATTTAGCGTTTGATCGGATAAATAATCTTACGATATGAACCGGGAGTGATAATTTGTTTGCACAGAGCCTAAAATACTCTCAACAACGTAAGGAGTCGAAAGATAGCTAGTTCCATTAAAACGGTGCAGCGGCTGGATATATGCTACTTCCGGTCTTGACCGGAAGTCGAATTTTGATCAAATATATCGTATGCTACTATTAATAATATAACAGTTCCAGAGATAGTTTTTTTCACTTTAATCGGTGGAATTGTTCATCCGCAACCAAGGTGACATCATACATGCATTAATACCAAGGAGTTGAGAAAAATACTATCTTCTTTCCATGGTTACTCGAATAATAAAATACAGCAATTACCAAATAGATATGATATAATAATTTTACTTCATATATATTACTCATATATATTCATGGCCACAAAAAATCAACTTCTGAAATTGTTTTCATTAAAACATTGCAGTGTTTCATTACAACACTGCATGATTTAATTATCACACTAAAAGAATCCGACATCATTTCCCAAATTCAAATGATGATATCCTTACAACACTGCATAATTCAATCATTTTACCCACCTACTTGTATTGTAACGGTGATTTTCCATTTCAGAGTAAGCACCCTCATAGCTAACACTGGCGTGGGATAGAGAGGTAAATATTTGCGGAGCGCTATTCCGAAAATTTACCGGAATGCGTCACAAAACGTGAGTGCTAATGAAGCCGGCACTGTGCAAGGTAATTAGGCTTCATTTTGACTGAATTAAAGTGAGTAGGATCTGGAATCCAGTGCTTTCGCAAAGCGTAACGTAATAAACTAAAATGGCATAATGGAGTGATAAGCTCCGAATACCACTCACAAATCCTTCAAAGATATAATTAGCCACAACATAAAAACGCGTGAGAGATCTGACACAATTCTCGTCAAACTATTTTAATATATACTTATATATAGTTTCAAAACGAAACTGTTAAATTTTGCGAGGAAACAAAAAATAATGGGAGAAAAAATATGCCCATAAAATCCGGCACAGATCCCATTGCCTCTGCGCAAGAGATTCAATTTACTTTCCATTGCAGAATTCCACAAGAGGGAGACCATTTTTTCAATAAGGGAGGGTAAAATATAAAAAAATATCAGGTTTATGAGACAATACTCTACAGTTGATGATAGCCTATGTATTTAATATTCTACCCGTATTTTTCACCTTAAAATACTAATGCAAAACTCTTTCTTTGCCGAATGAAATATTAATGATTTACACCAATAACAGTAAAGAATGGCAAACACAAATACCTACATCCATAAATAAAATGCCCGTTTTTTTTCATAAAATGCCCGATACTCGCTTGAGTGTATGTGGAAGGCAAATTAAGCCCAGCACTCCATCCACCGGATGGGATATATATCAAGACGTGGTCGCATTAGCGTCTTTCATTAAAAACAGACTAAGGCAGACGCCGGGTTTCTCTCCACTTATCCTTCACCACCCTTCACCATGGCGCAAACGGCTGAAGTTGCCTGTCGCCTCCCCAAAATACCAACCCTGAATATCAAATCTATCGTCATTATCGCATGCCAAGATATATTTTACATTCGTATCTACAAAAAAGCGGGGAAATCCCGGATTCAGACAACGGAGAACAAAATTCTTCGAAAAATAATTGGCCCGCAGTAGTTCATTCGAAACCAGAACATCCGAAAAGATTTAAAAATCACTCCAATTCTGTCGTGTCAGGCGAAGCGTGATGGAACTCCTTCATAATATATCAGAAAGGAAAGGCAATAGCAGGTTCCACAACTTATTAAATACTGCAACGGGTTTCAATACATAGTATCATCATCAGGCACTTGTAACAGAATTCTTTCTACATATATAGTAGTCAAGAGGGATGAAGGGGTGGAGGAGAAGTTGAGGGGGAATGGTTAACAGCGTCAAGGATTGGGAGGCAGGGGTGGGGAGGTTAAGGGGGATTGTATGGCAGCGTCAAGTCTGGGGCCAGTAGGAATGGGAGGGGAGGTGGAGTATGTAGGCGGGTGGAGAGGGGTGGAGGAGGAAAGGAGGGTATTCCCCCATTCTCAATGTGTTTTCTCAACCCTACTCCCCTCCTCCCCTAAGTTTCCCTCATAAACCTGATCACTAATGACCACCTAACCACTATATATGTGGAAATAATTCCATTACAGTGCCTTATGATGATACTGTTACGGGTTCTGATCGAAATTAGCTGTTGACTCTAAAATTCAGCAGCACATTATTTAAAACTCTTCAACCAAAGATACCTTATCAGAACTGATCGATTTCCATGCAAAGAATCAATATAAATAAACTGCTCGTCACCCAGCGACGCCCACATCAGACACAGGCGCCGCTACAATACTATGTATTGCAACCGGTCGCAGTATTTAATAAATTGTGGAACCTGCCATTGCCTTTTCGTTCTGATACATCACTCAAATTCTACCAAAACTCAAAACTGCCCTGGAAAAATACTCCCTTTCATTCAATATAACTGACAATGAACTTTTTGAAAAACCTCTGGGACAATCAACCTACACTAAAATCTAAACACCGCCAACCCAAATTTACCCTTAACCCATTTCCCTATTCCTTAATTAACCCCTCTTCAGCTTTTAAAATGCCATGATTCAAAATCATTTGATGTGATAAAATTTTCGCTCCGGAAACGAAATTATATCTAAACGCCCAGGAGACAGCTAAAGCAGCTGGGAACTGCGGCATTTAGAACAGTGACATTTACTTGGACTTGGTTGAATCTCGGATAGACGCAGTACGCTGTGATTAGAGCGGTACGGCATCAGAACCACTAGGCCGCCGACCTGTAAATTGAAGCGCAGGGGTATATTCGGTCGCACAAAGGTGCATATATTCTATGGACCTTTCGTCGCACGGAGAGAAGATCGCCTTAGGCTGGCCCGATTACACAGCCCGAGGAAAGGGTTATGGTCAAAGCGGACGTCCTGGGAAAAGGAGTGGATTGCAAGCCGATATTGGATCCCTTGAAGAGGCGCCGCGGGTGACCTTTGCGAGACCAGCATAGGAGACGAGGTGGAGACGGTAACCTTTGAACTATATATTCCAACTATTCGAAAACGTGACGGTTGACTAGGTCCGGAGACCGCAGTGGTCGAACAGTCAGCGCAGCACCCACCTCTTTCCCCTCATTGTAGTACCAGTAAACCCAATTGGTCTCGAGGGGCACGTTACATTGGTGGAAAGCAACGCGCACGAAAACTATTGTTAGCGAGTTGTCCTCCATTTTTTTCATAAAACGCAATATAACACTGTTAAGAAAGAATTGATTTTTTTCCCGTCCAATGGTGTCTGTGATCGTCTCTCGGGATTCCCACATTTCATCGTAACGTCGGAATAAATGGAGTGCCATACATTATGTACAGAATGTATAAAAGCATATTATTATTTCTGATGGTAAGCAAAAAACAGTAATAATAATAATAATAATAATAATATGGCATTTTCGATAGAGTATCAGTGGTTTCACGGTGCCAGAACGCGCCGGAACGCCTTTCTGGCACTTGTTCACAAAATACATAACAGTGGAATATCATTTTTATCAAATTTGTTTCCTCAAAAATTCTAATATATACATGCGTAACCAATACAAAAAATTGCAATAAATCCAAATAATAACTTGTAATAAAAACCAGACGGAGTAATAAATCACTTCCAAAAATAGTTAAGGAAAGGGCGTTCCGGCGCTCCTAATTTTAGCCATGACATCACTGTGTAGTATCTTTTTAAATATAAGTAAAGATATGCATTCCATTAAGATATATTTAGTTGAGACAATATTTGCATCCGTACATCAACACTATTGGAATTGATTCTGAATTAATATTAAAGAAATTACTGAGGAAAGCCGTAAAGTTTGCTCATTTTTTCACAACAAACGAACGATTCCTTTTTTCACATATTTAGTCTTACCTTTGAGTGCATTAAAAAATCATACTGCATCATAGCAAA
Organism: Ischnura elegans; assembly: GCF_921293095.1. Taxonomy (NCBI): domain Eukaryota; kingdom Metazoa; phylum Arthropoda; class Insecta; order Odonata; family Coenagrionidae; genus Ischnura; species Ischnura elegans. The sequence goes on from NC_060248.1 coordinate 92,056,708, forward strand.
GTCAAGTCACAAAATAGGGTATTGTGATAGTTTTAAGCGACCGTCGCTTTTCGTCAAAATATTGAACCTCCCCAATATTTGGTGCTTATCTCATCCTGATTCGTCACTATCCACACGAATACATAATAATGTCGTCTCTTTCTTAATGTTCCTATTAGGTCCCTAGGTTTTAGACGACAGGTGAAATACCGGCCGATATTTTACCTGCCATGCTTGCATACATACCGGAATTTTACGTGTCAAACGATTAGTTGCTTTGTTGTTGAGCCGGCACCGGTGATCCACAGTGGCAATGGCCGGCAGCTAAACGGCATTTTACCGGTGCCAGTGCGTGGTCGGTTCGTGTGCAAGCTCCCATTCCCTCCCATTGTTCACCATTGGAATGTGGACGGCCGATATTTTACCGGCCTTCCATATTCGGTGAGTTTGCAAGGATAGTTAGAGCAATTAAATCACTCAAAAGGGACTCTTTGTGACGATGAGCAAACACACAATTGAGTTATACACATCGAGAGGAAAAACAACTGTGAGTAAAATCATTAGGCTTGATTGGGTTTTGAAAGTCAATCTCCTATCTGCCGTCATAGTATTTTGATGTAAATCTTTGGTGATTTGGTGGTGGATAACAAACGTATGGTGCCGCACCCGTAGGCGAGACAGCGGACACGGTTGTAGCTGCATGTCTACGTAATGATCGGATTAAATTAGATTTACATCTTTTCGAAGCAATTTATAAAAAACAAATGATATAATTAACTCCATTATCAACAGCAATATTATAAACTTCCTTTTAATTTTGGGCCAAAAATGAACTACTGGTTTCGTGTAGAATACATTTTTTTCCTCTGGTATGCATTGGAATGAATATTAGCAATGTACAATAATTATGCCATCTGCCAAATTGCCCAAAAAGAATCACTTAGGCCATTGGTTGACAATCCATCACATCGCTCTCGACATCAACAACGAGTAATCATAACAAAAAGTGTTTTGCTACCAAAAAGAAAAGATATGGTATAGGAACTTGATCACATTCATACTGGAGGCAGATTTTAGACACATTTAGGTATCAATTAAGAATTACCTACCTGTTTTATGGATGCCATCATTTACAAAAAGTAGATGCGCAAATAATAACATTTTAGCCACAGCATTTGCATTTAAAGTGCATACATACTCTACAAGGTATTTCATCAAAGGAATGTAGCCTCCATACTTCCTCTTGAAAACAACCAAGACTATATTTTTCATAAATTATTTATGATATGATTTTTTCTGACATGAAATCGGTAATGTATTGTACACTTTTATGCCTATAAACAAGGAACATCGTTTATATAGCTTAATCCCTTGCGCTGAAATGATGAGTCTAGCCAGTCATGAATTTTCTATGTAAAATCACGCAATGAAGAGGGTAGCTAGCCATCAGATTTTCATAATTTTAACTCTATATAGGGGAACAATATAATTTTTTAAAGTTTAACAAAGTTAATGCATCCATAAGGTGCATGAATAACTCATACTTCATGACACATGATGCATTGGAAGTTAAAAAATGATTTCATGCGAAGAGCGATAGCTTTATTGTCGAGGTAACTGGATACTTTACAATAAGAAATTTTTATTATTGTTAGTATTCCACCGATTATGGTAGGTTTCCACGGAGTACTAAAGAAGTAATCTGGAAGCCTCCCTTTCCTTCCAGTACTGCCTTCTTCAAATCACTGTAAGGCCTACTCCCTTTCAATCTATCTAAATATCCCATTCTTTTCCTTCCCCTCCCTCGTTTCCCTAAAATTTTACCCTCTAACACCATTTTCAACATCCCCTCCCCGCTAAGTACTCCCTCCATCCATACCTTCTGTCTCCTCCGTATCTCATCTAAAAGCTGCCTCTCCTCACCCACCATGCCCAGCACTTTGTCCTTCCTCCTCCTCTCCGTCCACTTCACCTTCTCCATTTTTCTCCGTACTCACATCTCGAATTCTTCCCATCTTCTCTCGTCCTCTTTTCGTCCTCCTTAGTGTCTACGTTTCTGCACCATTGATAACTCCTTATTTCACTGTTCTACGTTGGTTACGAACAACAAAATATCATTTCATTACCTACCATTCCATTTAAAATGAACCACATAAAAAACAAATAGATGATATGATCTTGATATTCAGAACATAAATTGAAGTGTAAGGGGTAAATTTTCGTTATTGGTAAAAAAAATACGAGGCTCTTCGTAGGTTGGAGGAAGGGTGGTTATACAATAAAAACGACAGCAAACTCACTGTAAAACACAAAGGATTGCCTGACACTTGTCCCTGCCCAACTTTCTTCCAAATCCCACCTCATCCAGAATCGTGTTTTAATCAGGGGTTAAGCGAGGAGGAACATATGCATGGGTGCCGCTGATTAGCCCACTCCTTGTCGCCCCTAGATTAATCCCGTCAACGTCTAGCCCGGCGACCCGAGTGGCTGGTAGAACCTGGTCCGACGGCACCTCTCAGCTGTCCGCCCGGATCGCATTATGAACGCGCACATGATCCTCAGGGACTCGCACAACACTGGATTTCGACTCTCGTCCGAAAATTCCATCAACGAGTGGGAGAGATTGCCGACGAGAGAAACTCCAACCGGGTCGCCTCCAATTAAACCGTCCGGGCAGAGAAACTAACACAATTACTCTTATCCCGTTCTTATGCAAGTGAGGGAGGCAAGAGGCCACTGTGTTGCCTTACTCGGCTAATTTATGCCCGGGCTAAATTAATTAGTTCGGAAGCGGGAGATGAAATTTATGCCCTACCTTTTCATCCTCAACTCGACCAAAGGGAAAGAAGTGTTCTCTTTTAGTTCAATTACACCGAACTCTACTGAAAGCGCAAGGTTCCCGACCAAAAATACGTTGCAATAACATGAAGAGTATTAGAAAGCGTATCGGTACAAATATTGAGAAAACAATAGGCTATGCACTGTTAACACGAATACTGGAACAAGCCCGAACTCGTATGCCTTCACCACTGTACATGTTTCCATCATACAGAGGGCGTATATTGAAAAAAGCCTGGCCGAAACTCTTATCTCATTCTTAGTTTAAAGTAGAACAGTAGCTTTTTCTAACTTATTTGTTTTTACCTCCAAAATCTTAATATGGTATTTGTTTTTGTAGAAAATACAGGGACCTCCGTAAAAAAAATTGGCTGAAGCCGTAAACCTCTGATTTTCAAATAGTAATTAAAACTGGAAACAACTGCAATTCATGCCGTGACGACATGTACTTCAATTATGATCAAAATAACGTTAGCTGAATTATTTAAGCCAAAAGGTAACCGCTAAATACGCGTAGTCGATACTGTCACGCAGTATGGATTGTAAATCTTAGGTTTACATTCATAAAACAACAGGATTTGGAATAAAATATTCCACAGAGCCTGCAGCGCGTATAACTACGTGTGACCCTCGGCGATGATTGAAATTAAACATCAGAATATGGTATTTTTTCACATACCAATAGTTATTTAACACCACAACTAACATCGGGGTGAAAACTGTCGCCTTATTGTGCCCGATAACGGATAACTACCAATATCAAGATATGAAGCCCTATGAAGAATTTCTCTTGATGTGATATAACGATATATCACCTTGTAAAATATAGCCATATGTTACAGCAAATAAAATATCACATGGCTTTGGATTACAATGCATGATATATCGTGATGTTTACAGGATTTGTTATCGGATGCTGTTTTACCCTATTTTAGCGTTACATTTACCGTAATATAGTAATAGGGAACGATATTTTGATTCTCGTTACCGAGCGAGAGCATCCATCCATGCTCTGCTAATTTTCAAAAATCGTATATTCCCTGTATATTTGAATAACGTAATATTTTCCATTTTTTGAGGTAACGCCTAAGCATAGATATTGCCAATCCACCACGCCCATTTTAAAACAATCAACTGAAGGCACGACAGTGCTCGATGACGTTGTGAAAAAGTGGAAGATTTTTTTCTCGTGGAATGCTCTCCCAAAATCCCTATAATATGCAAACAATCTCTAAGAATTCAAAACTTTTGGCTCTCCTCCATCAGCTAAGTTGAACGAAAACCATTCCACATGCTTCCGCTCGCTTTAAGAAAACTCTTCCTTTGGAAGATAAGGATATTTAATTGCCATTGTAAAAACTCTTCTTGCATTATGCTGTCCAGTCTGTATTAATTGATGACCCCACGTCATCCAAGTAATAAATTTTTTAACCGTCAAAAATAAATTTTATTCAATATCATACCGAATGGAAACAGCTGATTCACTTGGTGAAAAATCATCCAATGTCTACCTTAATTTCAAGCTAACCATCACAGTTATGATCATTCCACTGGTTCCCATGGCTTGCACAATTTAATCTAATATGGCTTTAACAGAGCTTTCACTGGCAATATTCCATCATTTGGCCATAAAAATTGGAATGCCTTCATTAATCATATAAAATGGTGATGATTCAAAGCATAAAATGAATGGTCTAGTTCCTTGGTGACCTTGATATGATGACAAAATAATCGATTGCGTCTGTGGCGCATCGTGAGCATGTTGAAGATCTAACTCAATTTTTTCAGCGGGTCACCAAATTCAGAGTAGAAAAAGGTAGTTTGTAAATTTTATTTTTTGACGGAATTCCTCATCATAAAGCTTACATGGACGCATATCTTCATAGAAACAGTCTATAATGATCATTCACAGCTCTTCAAGAGGACACTCCAATTAAACTCGCCGTATTCCGGGAACTTAACACGATGTGATGCGTGTCATTGACTCCAGATGAGATTAATCCGAGTATACGAATCTTTAATGAGACTAGTAGAAAATACACGAGATTCTCAATTGCATTTCATTTCCGGCAAAGATGCTTTCACAGTGAAATTCCATCCACTTATTAACGGCCTCAACCTATATATTTGATAAACATCCTATCTGCAAGTGCTATATCGATTCCACACCTAAGAAATAAAAATCCGTAAGTCCGTCACACGAACGCAATTGCCAAAGCAATACCCTAAGTTGACATTTCAAATTGATATCCGATCCTTAAAAATATTCAAGAACAATCTTTAGATAGGACTTAAGTAATAAAATTAGAAAGTCAAAGAGTTCTGAGGATATCACGACGTATCGTGGAATTGTGGGCAAGAGACGATTTATTTTTCGACTATTTTATCACCAATTCCAATTGGAAAGCCCATAATTATAATAGGCATTATTGTTAATATCACTAAGAATACTTTAAAAAAGCTATTTGAAATAATGTTTAAAAATTCAATTCCGTCGAGTTTGATTATTCCATAGGATTTAGTAGTACCTACATTGCGAGTAAAATTATTTTGGAAGCAAGGAATGGTGGGCAAAGATTACTCAAAAAGTAGCATTTCATGTAAATTCGAGTACTTACCCTCGATGGAGAGATTGTTTTTTTTAAGGCTTAACCTGGCTAAATTATACTATACTAGAATTGCACCAGGCTTAACCTGGTGCAATTCTAGTATAGTATAATTAAAACGTACCCTCCATTAATGTCAATCACCGGTAAGACATACATTAATATTCGTACATGAAACTCTTCATCCCGATAAATACGAAACACCTAAAACTTCATGTTAAATTTTGCTAAAAAGAGCGACATGGTTAAACAATTACCTCATGCTAATCTATCACTGGATGGTTTAGAATATAATACGAAGCTGGAAAAGGGTAGTTATATATTTAATATCGAAACTCAGAGAAATCCTAACGAGGACACAAATGGAGCTTTATTGAGGGCAAAAACCCTTGTCTCAAAATGGAAGATTAAAAAAAACCATGCACTACAAAAAGTTCGGGGAAAAAATCGGAGCTTGAAAACTTCCGCTCCCAAACCGATGAAATCACTCATTATCCTCATTACGGGGTAATTTCTTTCCCATCGGGGAAATTAGACATCTAATTCCGGATTGCCACGGGAGTAGCCACCGCACCCCTTGAGATTATTGAGAAAACATTTACATTCAAGGAATTTTAATGAGTTCAATGGATTTTTTTTTTCGCTTGAGGTAGCCTTTTAATAACTTGCCGATTCTATCTATGAAAAGTGATAAAGGTTAATGAGAATTGAGGACTCTTATGGGTGCTATTTTTACCTTACCCTTCTCGAGCTCCGTTGGATTTGAGTGAGAGTATAAAAATGGAAGTAAAAATCGACTGGGTGATTATGTGGGTCAGAGTTTCCTGGCCGACCGAAGAATTTAATTGGAGCAATTAGTTCGAAATGGAAAAACGTAGGCGTTTGATCACTTCATTCTCTATAAGAATTTGCGAAGAATTAAAATAGTGGAAATGTGGTAAAAATCACGTGAATCACTAAATTGAACGCGTGAATATTTAAAATTCAGCTTCGATTAAACGGAAGAACGTTATGTATATAACTAAAATCTAGCATTCCGCATAGTAAATGTGAACGGGAGTCCATCAATTTACCTTCTGCGGAAAAAATGTCAGTTATGGAATTAATGAACCACATTTTTGGAATGTATTTAAAATCCAACATTCAATCCCACTAGCATAATAAAAAGCATTTTCATTGAACATGAAACAAGGCACTCAATGAAGTACATACTTGGAAATGGTCACAAAAATCTTCACATTCTACGGAAAAAACGGAACAATGTCAGATACTGCAACACAACGTAATGGGCGTACCGAAGTGGTATCCCATCAACTCAATCTCTAAGGACAATCAGCGTGGGCTGATACATACCCAGTTACTTTCAATAAATACCCAGTTACTACAACAGCTTTCAAATATAGTGTCTGCGCATTGAAAAAATAAAGGTTTTTGTGATTTCCTGAACTATATACTGCGCCGTAACAACATTTTATTATGCGTACCATTGCTGATCACAAATAGAGTTTCAACAGAGCATGTAATCTCTTCATAAAAGTGTTCCACACTTTTACAACGCAAATTAATGCTATTTTTGAACGGCATTTGCCCTTTCGAAAATACCAACGTTTTCAACACGAATTTTCCACCTCCCGATGACGAATTCTAAGTGGTAAAGCTATGATGGGTTATGATTTCTTCAATTAAGTAATATACATCCCACGTGGGTATTTATGACACCTGAATATTTACCATGGTAAGTTTAAAAGGAAGTAACCATTTCTTTAGCATCTAGGTTATAATAGGAAGGGAATAGTTACAAAATTCTTACAGTTTAAAATGCCTCTATCTTTAAAAGCGCCTATTAGGAACGTAATGCCTTGCGGAGGGAAAGGATGAGAATTCGAGGCGAAAGACGTAGTGAGAAATGTCTCACTTACGCCCATTCCCATCGACTTCTCTTTAATGAAGTTAACGATTACGTCAAAAGATAAAGTAAAGACTTAATTGAAGAGTTTTACACCGAATATCGCTTGAAGATTTACGCTTTAGTTTCCATCGCTCTGTATTCACTACCAAGAAGGAGAAGACAGGGTACTCGTCACTAAGAAAGGTGGCGCAAAGGCGGGAGGATCATCGCTCCCCTTTCATCATTAAAATTAAACCCACTCTTACGTAAGGCGCGTCAAGTCTTTAACTCTTCGTTTGCTGAGCGTTCAACTAGGACGCACAAAAATATGAGGCTACAGAAAAAGATGACAAGCGAAAAAATTTAATTGGAGAAAATTTTCCCTCAATTGCATGTTTTGAAATTTTTTCGAGGTAAATTAAGGGGACCTCACGTTATAAGCCATATTAAAAGGTGACCGTAAACGTTTCACGTATTTTCATTCGCAGAATTTTTAGTTTCTTCGAACGTTATTTTCAAGGGAATTATCTCGATCGTTGCTTCTCGAAATATTTGAAGCGGACGGCTTTCACGTAAAATGCGACAGAATTGCTTCCTTTTATAAGGAAATGGAAAGGAATCTTCAAAGAGGATGACTTGAAAGACTTCATCATGGTAATTCTCATAGTCTCGAGATCCAAGTCAATTATTTCTCTAGAGTTAAAAATATTATATGAAAATATATATAGTACATCAGTACAGTAAATAAAACAGTCAAGTGGAATATAGATAACCCGTAGATTAACCTAAATAGGAGTTATCATCACATCTTAAAGTTGGTACTGATGTATGAACATTTTCGAATGAATACATTGGCACGAAAATAGTTTTAATTTTCAAATATAAAACGAGTGCTGTACAAGAGAAATTTCAAGAATTATAAATTACAACAATGCAAATACAAAATAAATGAGTGAATTAAAAAAGAAATTTAAAAAATAGAAAATTTTGTAAAAATAATAACTTTTAACAATGAAAATACAAAAGAAATAACAAGTTCAAAATACCAATATTATACTCATATAAAATTTTTCAACAGTTTTTCAATATTTTTACTCTCTTGGCATAGGAGCCATTGTTTGAATTTAGCCAGAATCTAAGCCAAAGAGTTTTGACTGAATATTTTAACACGGAGGGAACAGAACAATTTCGGTGCAAAAAAAGTGTATGCATGTTTGAAGACTTCATTTTTGGGACTTGGTACATAATACAAGGAAGCATGGGCGAAGGAATTCCTCGGATAATATGCATGGAACAGCTGATAAAAGATATGAAGCAGAAGAATTAGGTAATTATTAAATAATATCTGATAGCATAAAAGAGTGGATAGCTCAGTTGAAAACATCAATTATAAACATTAAAAACATAAAATGTGAAATTTTAGACATTTGTTGTAAGTTCAAAGTTCGCCGTTCAACGTAAGTTCAATATCTCAAACAACGCAATGCCACCAATCTTTGAATTTGTGACCGTAAACTAACGACCAAGTACTCCATTCGAGGTAATATGATAAATAAGAGGGAAATATAAGTGAGAGATATTAAACAATGGTTTAAACATTCAAAACCCGTTTGCTTGGATTATAGCACTCACTGAATGTGTACCGTCATATGCTAAAATAAAAAACTAGTATTCTTAAACATGCAGTGCAAAATTCAGTACTTGTTAACAATCCGAATTCTCAAATGGTCGTCTTTAATATTAAAATATTTATAAAATAAATCCAATGCATTCATACGACATTTCACCCAACGAGGACCATTTTCTCAATTCGAAGCCAGAAAGTATGAAAACGAGGGCAATTTAGGGTGAAAAATATCAGTATAATTAAGAAATTAAAAATATTTTCTCGTTAGTCTCAGTTTTCGCCCAATATGAAAAATGTAAACTATATACAGCCAGTGTTTCTTGAACAGCAGAGCATTACCTAAGAAAATTAAAATTCGAGAAATACGTATCTATGTTCACGATAAATAAATTTACAAATAAAAATTGCTTAGTATATAGGTGCAAATTAGCAGTATAGACGATTTTCAAATTCTCTTTCAAGTAGAGCCAGCTCTATGCAAGATAATTGGATAAAAATACAACGAAATTAGACGATTAAAGACGAAAAATTAGTGGAAACGTGCTAGCATAGATTTCAGCAGCGAAGGAATTCGGAGCCGCAAGTATACAGTTAAAAAGAGAAATGGATACAACATAATTGGATAATCACCGAACGTGTAGCGTTCAATACATGACAATGGAGCAAAATCTCATAAGGTACTAGGAAAGACCGCCCTATTGCTAAATCCAGTCAGAAATTGTAATGAAAAAAATTAATTAAATCCATTATCCATTCGCGTAACCCAATTCCTTCCGGCCTCAGTGGGGCTGGGGAAATGTCCTCGTCTGCCACGTTAAAGGTCGCGTGTTCGAATCCCGCCTGGATGGATTTACCACGATGCAGGTCAAGGATTTATATGACTGTCAAACGAGCAAATTATATGAAAGAATACGTTCAATGGTATCAGGCAAAACTGTGTGCAAGTTGATAATCACAAATTAAAAAACGACTTCGTTGACTTCCACTGATTTGGGGTACTTGAAAATGACCTCTATGGATAGAAACATGTCGTACCAAGAAAATAAATCAGCGAAGGTCAACGAAGTCGGCTTTTCGTTTGTGTACATGAAAGGACTTTTTAGGCCTAAATTTTCTTATAATAAAGGCGATATTATCATTATTATTCTCAGGAGTCAACCATTTCCCGAAGATTACTTATTCTCTTCAAGGCAATGCCCTAAATAAAAATCCTGACAATTGAGGACGAAAGAATGATAAGAGTTTCAGCGCTCACCGAATCTGTAGCGTCCTCGCACCCAGCCAGCAGCGGGTCTCCACACCCCAACAGCGGCTTCCTCGCACTCCGCATCCTCCACTACCAGCGCAGTCTTCCGCCGCTCGTATCCTCGGGCGTCGTCCCTCGACGCGCTGCATTCGACTCCGGAGCGAGGCCGTCGCCGACTCCCCGCCGGGAGCGGAGGCTTCTTCACCAACAAGCACACGCAAACCTCGACGAGGCCACGAAACAACAGCAGGGGGAGGAGTGCGAGAGCTGAGGGGGAACCATGACGACGACCGCCGGAGGGCGTGGGGCTGGCGGCGGGGAGGAACAGGAGGAGGAGGGGGACGCAGATTGACGATAGCGGGGACATTTACCGACGAGAGCAATCCGACCCCCGAAAGAGGGGACGGACTTTAGCGCTGATAAGGCGGGAGGTGAACGGGTTATCCGCGGCCGCGCGACAGCCAGCACCAGTTCCGGTGGCTGACGGTGGTGGCGGCTTGTATTGGCCGCCCCTCTTCCAAGAGGGCAGAGTCCTTTCCCGCGTTCCGAGGAGGGATCCGTGTTCTCGGGCCGCAGGTCTCCAAGGGCCCGCGGGACCCGTCCGCCCTTCGCGGACTCGACCTCCCCGTCCAGGGCGCAGGCCCCCGTCCTGCCGATGAGGCTGACTGAGGAGCACAGGAATTCATCCACACGCCCAAGCACTCGGGAGGATGGCGAAGAGGGGCACGAGGGGGAATTGAAATCACATGGACAACGCAGAAATGAACACAACAGACCTATCCTTGAACGTATCACTCATTCACGGTCATGTTTGTTGTGCTACATTCCTCCTGAGCGACCTCATGCGCTTCCCTACGGCATAAAAATTAACACACACATTCACCGGGCTATTTTTCTTATGTGCAAAAACCCAATAACACTAGAAAAGATGATAAAGCCCGAAAAGAAAGACACGCGAGGGAATTGGGGCTTGAATGGGATAAAAATACACACAAATAGAGAATTTCAAGGGTAAAGAAAAAACAACATCGATTGAAAAAATCCCGACGCACGCAATACAAACACACCTTCAGACCTTCCTTTTCCAAAAAAACCTTATCTAATGTAAATACGAGGTATGAGAGCTAATTACTAGTAACACACACGCAGACAAAATTCACTTCCACATAAAGAGAATCCAAAGCCGGTATAATCACTTATTCTGCCGTGGGAAAATTTTTGCAAACACGTCGGTAAAATATCGAAGTGCTCTGCGAACTGTATCGAAATCCTTTTGATAACTTCCAACACACACATACACGCCCAACAGAAATCCTCGGCACAAGAGCACGAAATCCAGACTCTTGAAGCCCTCAGAAGCAAGTGAAATCAAGGGGTAAACTCAAAACTCCTTGTGCACCCCTAGGAAACTTGCACGTCTCCGTAGGATTTCCGACCGAATAAAACTCCCAAGGCAGGGGAGGGGAGGAAGTCAGACTGCGACACGGAAGATCCTCGTCTGCCGGGAGTCGGAGCGCCACCTCGCCGGTGAAGTTTTTGAAGAGGCGCACACCGTTCAAGGCTCGGCTGCTGCTGGGCTCCCGGCCGGGCAATTGCGCGCCCCGTCTCTCCCCTGGCCGATCAGCGGCACGAGCGACACTTGGCGCGGATCCTGGGGCGCGGAGGCCGCCAACGAGCGACGCATGTTGGCCCGCTCTGCGAAAGAGAGAGGAAGAAGAAGCCAAGGACTTTTTAGTGTGTCTCAGAGTGCGAGAGAAGGGGAGGGCTTACAACGAACGCACACAGAAAGAAGATTAAGAGGGTGGATGAGGCGGGAGCAGAGGTTAGGGGAATAGGGCAAATAGAAAGGATATCGCAAACCTAGGTGATGCATTAAATCCCACATCTAAGTTGAAAACACAGTCATAAGTATGTCGTCAAAATCCCCCAACTTGAACGAGAGCGTCAACGCATACACATACTGTACATTAATTCCATGCATTCGTTCAACCATTCGGTCATGCATCAAGCAGTAAGGATACATAAAAAACAGTATAAATAAACTCCGACGGTACAGATTCATGTATAAAGTTCAAGGTAATTCCTTTAACTACAAGCGGTAAAACTTTAAAATATTACTCACAAGATTCTTTTCAAATGCAATACTGTAATAATAATTTAAGATCGCCTATTTCTAACTGCAAGTGTGGAACGAGTCACACTTGGCCCTGCAGAAACAGGCGACTTTGTACGCAGTCACGCGCACGGGTGCAAAGTTAAATACACCAAAGGATGAAGTTCGCCACGAAAAATATTTGACTTAGCCGGGATTCGAACCCGGATCAGCCGGACTGCCGGTCAGGTGTGTTAGCCAGTTACACCACCGAGCCATTTTCTCGGTAGATCCGGGTTCGAATCCCGGCTAAATCAAATATTTTTTCATGGCGAACTTCGTTCTTTGGTGTATTTCACACTTGGCTCGTTCACAAATAAATCCAACTCGCGAACCTACGAAGACGATTAGTACGGAAATATCAGAACCATTCCCCGAGCGTACCACTCAATGACGCATACCCTTCCTAACCTTCCCTTTCCACCCGTCACTCATCCCTTTCGTATAAATACAGTTCCGGAACCAGAAATCCTCATTGTACTTGATAATGACCTGACGGTCAAAACGTGACGTACTTTCAATAATAAACCTGTGGAAAAGAGCCATTTCTCTGATATTTCATTACTAATAGGATGCCATTCCACTGTATCTCGCCTGTTTCTGCAACTTTTACTAAGAGGAGTCTAAAAAATTATAAATTAGCATAACTAGAGGTCGTTTTATATCCCTTTAAGCATTTTCATATTTAGTGTAACTAAAATGAAATTTCTTTAATGAGTTCATCATCTGAGTGATGCAAAACAATGCAGTCAAAAGATAGCTCACTCAAGTCAGATTTTAAAGAAATGCTATCCACTCAGCCGTATACTATGTGCGACACACAAACCACAAGAATGATCCGTATAAGCATGCATTCTTGACGGAGCAACCCCTACGATTAAGACATGAGCTTAAGGACATAAAAAATATCCTTCCCGAAGCAAAACAGCTCCCTCTACCCCCGTACCGAGATGAATGCGTTTTAAATGAGGTTAAACTTTTTCAGGCGAAGAAGGGGTGATGGGAGCAGCAACCAGCGGAGGCAAAAAAAAAGAAATCCCTACATCATGAAAGTAATACATGTTTTAAACATCAAAAGTTTATTCCATCTCATCCTGATTCTAAACAGCTTATTCAATTCGCGGAAAATCTTCCATTTCGTCTGCACTTATTTTAAGCCATCTATCATAGTAATGACAATGCTCCACATTCTATGATTCCCGCGGCGTAATCTGTTTTCTATTACAGCTTTAAACCTCTCAATCGCGTAATGCGCACGACACACAAATCATAATTACTATTACATCACAAAAAATGGATTAGTACTCACTGCAGTGAGAGACTTTCAGTGAATTTTCTCTTGTAAAAATCAGTTTTTTACTGCGATTAGTACATCAAATTGCGATTAGTTTATTAAGCTGCGAGATGTATATTGCTAAAATTCTTCTGCTTACATATACCTAGCACCACAGCCAAAATTATTGAAAATATTTAGATAAATTCGTAAAAATCGTAAAAAAAATTCAACATGCCTAATCAAAAAACGCCTCTGACTATGGTCGTGGATCCGATACCTGGGCATCATCATATGTTTTTCTGAAAATGGCATTCCATGCCGAACCTTAAATTAACATCGAAATCATATTTCATTGCAATATTTTCTGTAAATTGACGTGAAACTTTTATGCATACAGACAAACCGAAAACAATAGCGCCTTTTTTCCCATGTATGAGAAAATTCTCTAAAAATCGTGTCCACAACTCACGGTGTAGCCTATTTACAAATGTATACTTTATCCCCTCGATCGTGTAATGTGTACAACACACAAACACAAACCGCATACATCATACAATCACGAATTCTTGACGGGGCGACACCTATGAGTCAGACCTATGACGCTTCCCGAAGCGAAACAGAACTCTTCCTACCGAGATAAATGCGTTTAAAATGAGGGTAAACTTTTTCAGACGAAGAGGGAGTGACAGGGGCAGCAACCAGCGGAGACAAAAAAGAAATCCTGACAGATCCAGGAGGAGGAGAAAAAGGCAAACGCTAAAATAATTTAGACATCACTTCAACCCCGTCGTAGGAAACTGGGGCAGCTAACTTCTTCTTGAAGAGAGCAGCAGAGGAGAGGAGAGCGAGATCCCCGCCGTGTGTGTGTATGTGTGTGAGGTTGCGTCACGGTCGCTTTCGACACCTTTCAAATATCCGCCCGAGGGCGCCAACACACGGGCCGGTCGAAGGGGAACTTCAAAAAGATACCCCACCCCCCGTAATTCCATCCCCTTCGTCCCCTAAGGGGGAGGAGGTGTGTAGGCTCCCCGCGGAGACGCGAGCTTCGGTTGCTTCGAGAGGAAAGACGAGACTCTACAACGCGAAGAAGTATTGAAATAGCAAGCACTCGCTTCATATGCAGAAAGTTTTCGTGTGTGTTCCACCGGATAACTTGCTCAATGTCCCTCGACGTTTCGAGAAGCGACTTGCCTTTCATCCTCAGGGGATCTTCTGAATGAAGAAGATCCTCTGAGAATGAAAGGCGAGATTCATTCATTCATTCGGAAGAAGATCATTCATTCATTTCCGATTCATTCATTCAGAAGATCTCTTGAGGAAGAAAGCCTAGTCAAGTCCCTTAAGAAACGTTGGGAGACATGGTGCAAATTATCCGGTGGAAAACAAGAAAAACCCTTCTGCACTTGATACGCCGGAAGAATCTAAGATCTTACCCGCCTTATACCTTCCTTTCCTACTGAAATTTCATTCCTATATGTTACCTATTTTTTATTTATTTATTTTATTCATATCAATATTTCATTTCTTTTGCACTAGACACATGACTCCTCGTCTTAATTCAGGGAAGGTGAAGGAGGGAAGCAATAATGAAGGGTTTGATAAGGTACTGACCGGCATCTGGATCAAAGCACAAGTTATATAAAATTAACAGCTAATTACAATCTTACTTGAACTCAAGCGAAGAGTCAATAGTCCATGGAACAATAGCAAAAAATAATTATTTGAATTCAACTTTTAATTTAAGTTCTGACTCATTTATTCACCTTTTGATTCAGATGTCTATCAGGTCCTTTTCAAGCAAGTGAAAGGAACTACCTTTCCAGCACTTTCGGAGGGACAAAATTTCCTTCTCTGAACTAGAAAATAAATATCCCATCGGTCAATGAAACACAAAAAAGCTCGATTCAAGCTCTGCTATGTACTAAAGAAATAGTAAACGCAGAGCTCCCTACACTGGTTCGGCAAAGTCCTGAACGACATCTGGATCAAAGTAAAATTTAAAATTAAAAACTGAATCCAAATGACTATTTTACTTCAATTCGAGAGTCTGTCCCTAAACAGCAAAATGTGAAACAGTCGACTTTACCACTTCACACACAAAAAATATGCAAGAAGCCAACAAAAGAAACAAAACAAGAAAGCCAAAAAACACTTCGTAGAGGAAGAGGTAGCCTAGGCAGTTCAAGTAGTAGAACAGCTGACGCAAATGTTGGGGATACGGCATTGACAGGTCAAGGGAAATTATTTGTCCTCAGTTAAATTATCGCACTGTAAAAGGAAGAAATCAGACTCATTACTCTCATAGTTAAAGCGGTTGCAGCCCCAGCTGCGAAAAGTAAACACGTGAGATAGTCAACATAAGGTCCGCAATCAAAGAGGTGTAGCCTTGAAGAATGAATAATTATTATTACACACCTACCGTCAGAAGGAACTTAAAATATCTAGCGTTCCTGATGCACACATTTCTCCAACAAAAACAATTCTTTTCATTTCTACCTCACAATTTGGCAAGGAGCCACTAAAACCCGCAAAGGATGGTAAACCGCTCAATTATATCTACTTACGTCTATTGAACACGAAATGATGAAATCAATGAATAGTCATGACTTAATAAAGCGCATTCCCTTTAAATAATGAAAATATGCATGACTTATCTACACTTTCTCGCATAAATATCCATAATACATATTTAATTTTTAATTAACACAAACCTTTGACAAAAAATTGCATTTTCGCTATTCTTTAAAAATCTCCAAGCCAATTCCTGAGTAACTTTATGCAAAGTTAATAATTTGGTACGGATAAGGACTTCGAAAGTAGGAGAAGTAGGATTTCAAAGTAGCAGGCAAACATATCTACACTGAAAGACCAGTACAGTCGATGAATTAATAACATACACGAAGAACTGTAAGCACCAGTAATTTTACCAATGACGGTAACATAGCATCAACGTAGAATTATCAGATATTGGCAATAGCAATCTCTCCAACACAGCCGCAGGAAAAAAATGGAAGCGCACAACTGATGCGAATACTGCGAACTTTTCCGAAATGGGACGATTTCTCATAATCGCACAACGCGAGATAGGGTACAATTCGAATCGCTCAAGCTGGCTACAGAAATTCGAATAATGAACGATTTATCTCGTTGGGACAGGTTCATGAGTAAAATGACATGTAAATAATGGGGGAAAAGTTTCCAACCATCGATGTGCCCAAAAAAAGGATAATGAAGTATGTTTGGGATTGGAAGTTAGCATATAGGAATCCCACCATTTTCATGTTTCCCGCCGTAGTAGTTGTTTTCTGTATCTTCACTACGATATGCATGCGCGCTGTTCACTGTAACTAACATGAGCAGCTATCGGGAAAACAACAAAAGCTGTTTAAGGCAGGGAATTTGACAATACTATCCCCTGATACAGGGAATGCGTTGTCCACATCACGCCATATGACAACAGTGACCCACTAACCGGAGGAGAGGGTCTAGTTCTACATTTTACTCCACCAGGGAGACTATCCCCGGTTGTTCTCACATTTTGGGGTGCCGTACATTCGGGTTCCCAGCGAAATAAGTGGTCCCCTCTACGAAGCTGTCCCACTACTCAACACCTTCAACCGTGAAACTCGCCTGCCAGAAACAAGCGCAGTGCTCTCTGCTAAGGACAGAGTCAACTTGCGCCGCAATCGCTCGTAACACCGTCTCGGGATACGATGAAGTCGGATGGTAAACACGGAAACACATAGTCGCACTGACATTAGGAATCAAAAGACAACCCCTCTATAATTGCTGGCCTCAGTGGTGGTGGGATGAAGTCCTCGCCTACCAAACCAAGGGTCACGGGTTCGAGTACTTCATGGGCACGCTGACCCTAACCTGTGCATGGCATTCGTAATCGTCCAATGTTGTTACTTGTTATATTTCCCCAAAGAAATGGTCTTAAATGCGCCATTTTAGGGGTGATGGCAACAAATTTAAAAAGATGAGTATCAGGAGAAAGTAAGGCTTCTACTGCATGGGAATGTTATTTAACCGAACTTTGAAGAGATATACCACTCATATCAAATATATCTCCTAATCAAGAGATTTTCAGGGTAAACAGAGTGGATTACTCAGGTCGGTATTCGCAAGTATCACGCGCTTTAAAATTTTATCTCAGTACATAACTTTATGTAAACCTTTTATACCAGAGATACAATTAAGACTTGACAAAGATTTACTCTACATTCCCCGAAATTTCAAGATCGTAGCGTTGAGTTTTAAACATTATTACGAAAATTACAAAATCGCGACCGGTCGAGGGAGAATAATGTGTCCTACTGAGAGAATGAAATAATCCCTCTTGATAGATCTTATTTCGCCTTCCTTTTCTGATGTATAACTTGCTTAAACATAACACTAGTATTCCCAAAAAAAAATTCTGGGTAAATAGACCAGATCCTGGAAAAACACGTCCTTCTTAAATCATACCATCTCCTTATCGTCCAAAGACATTGAAAATTTTAGCCCAGATTTTTTTTTCCTCGGTAAGCAATACGTGTTCCTTAGACATTAATTAATGTCAGGGATCAATTCTGAATACCCCAAAATATATAAAATGATAGCATAAGTTTAAAACAAGTGATATCTGATAATTTAGGCCTATTTTCGATCGGTAGACCGGGAAGGATGTGCGATGTTAATATATTGAAAATCTGCACCTATAATCAGGCGTACCGGCGAGATCTGGCGCTCTGACCGTTTGAAGACTGCTCAGCTAACAGATAAAGGGCACAACCAAAGAAATAATTTAACCAAGACAGCTCTAACAACGAGCTCTCAAACAGTAACGTGATGACGCATGCATTTGGCATAATAAATATCTTGGTCCCGTAAACTTACACACCAAATATCCTCATTGCCAAATATCCTAAAGATCTAGATCAAGGGTAAGCTATCATTTCAATAGAGGATATCAATCAAATATTTTTCGTCGTGGATTGTGGCGTAAGACGTGTGCGTGTTATAAACGGCGACTATGTGACGCGTTCCGGGGCAGCATCACAGATCTATCTTTTCGCGTTGTCACCATCAATTTCAATTGTTCCTCAGAATTTTCAATACGCAAGGATCACACCGAAAATCGCAAGAGTTTAACTTCTCAGAGAGCAGGAATACATTGTGCACCATTGATGACTGAAATATATATTCTGGCACATCGTAGAATATTGGAAGGCCTATCTGCAGAGGGGAAAGCAATAAACATCGTTGACAATGGATGCACGAAGATTACACCAAGAAAGAACGATTCTTCTTGACGTAGACACGAAGCAAAGCTATCCCTTAATTTATTCCGCCTAGTGACACTTGAATCTGCACGGGAGATAGACGACTTGGGAGCCTAAAATTCCGAAGAATTTGATACAATTACATTCCAGGTCGAGAAAAATGGTCAAATTCAAGTTGAATATTTTTCACTTCGAGTAAACATGTAAATCCGTCAAGGCTGAGCACTATTTGTTCCACGCTGATCTACTGAAATAGATCGAATTCTATCACTGGTACACCTAACAAAAGGAAAGTATGTTTATATCTCACTAGTAGGTCTGACATCACAAGGATACGGAGCACTAAGTATAGAAAAACACAATAAAAATTGGACAATTTCACCGCGATAAATTCATGCTGAATTGTCGAGAAGGTTTGAAAGAAAACTACTTCGATCCATGACAAGAAAACACAAAGAAAAATTCACTCACTACTCAAACTGTAAGACTGGCATCACTTAAGATTCGAAACACTCAATGTAGAAAACCGGGAGTATTTCACTACACCACATTGCTAAGAAATTCCATCACTGGCTTTACGTGCGTAACACAGCCTCCAACCACTATTCCAGTGGACGCGACAGAGGCCCGGACACGGCCGATGCATCCTCAATTCCGGAAGTCACCGACGGCACCGGGGGAAAAGGGTACCTGATATTCCGATAGGACGACAGTTCGTTCGCGGAAGCGGAGAGAGCGCCAGCCGCAGACCCGATCGAGGCAGACGCCCGACTGAAACTGGGCAAATTCCCGCGGAAGGGAGATCTCGCGGTCCGCGGGCGACGAGTTCGTTTGGCGCCGGCGCCTTGGTGAGCAAACCTCCGGACCCCTTTCTCATCCTTCAACCCTCCTTCGCAGGGGGACTTCTTCGGAACAACCCCCGTCAAAACCTAACCTTCAGCACCATCCTCTTTAAAATTTCACACCCGACTGTCATAGAGAACAATTGGTACATCCGATCACCATTCATCACGTCTGAGTGGAAGACATTATAAGCCTTTCAAATTACTCCTTAAAATTACTTTCTTCATATCAAGACATAGCGCAACCCGTGTTGCCACTCAACGGCCTAAAGGTACAAACAAGGGAATAAAATATCCAATTCTTATATGTTTGCAAATCTAACGAGGGAGATCTACAGAAAATGTGAAAAAATATTATTTAAATGGCTTTTAGAGCGAATTTTTCATTAAACTTGCTAATTTCAACGCCTTTTCAAAGTTTTTCAGTTTTTTCCAAAAAATCATACATAGCAGATATATAAGCGTACCTAAACAAAAGCAATTAATTCATTACGTATTTACACGAAACTTCCATTAGAATAGAGGTGTGATGAAATATTTGCAAGAAAAAGTAGCCGAGAATCACCGAAAGTAATATTTTATTAAGACAACGCATAAAATTAGCAATCATTGAACTTCAATCACTCTTAGTATTCCGTAAGAGCATTAAAACGTATCCCCTTAAGAAGACCCTTCAACATATTTCTCTTTGGAGATGCATCAATGTTTATTCCTGATGAATATATAACATAAAACTTCACGATACTTATTTCATAACAGAAATCATTATCCTAATTGTATTACTTTCGGTATTGTATCTGTTCACCCAGGTCCATACGCATGCAAGTTAGAATATTGCCCCAATATTAAGTTGATATCGGCCCAATTGGATTTCTAGCAACATTTTGTATTATGTCAACTCTGCTCACCAACAATTTCCCTGAAACTTATCCATAAACAATAATTTTTCCAACAAATTTTTCTCAGTTTTGAAAAGTGTGCGCAAAGTAGAACGCATCGATGGTACTTAGGTGTACGTGTAGCGGGGAAATAGTAGTAGCAATTAAACGGTAACCATGCATAACCGTAGCCTTTAATATCACGCTAGAGATATCACTGGAGAAGATGCTTCTAGGCTTCCACAATCAAACGAACCCGTTGTCTAACAAAGAAATCCGTGAGAGACATAGACCTTCACAGCCATTGCTTTCGAGGAGAATTTCTGAATAGCAAACTAAACAAGAGAATTTTCACAGCGAGGATCACTAAAGAGAGTTTGCTGGTTGACATTTTTTCTTCGGACCATCAAGAGAAAAATTCTTTATAAGCCCTGTTACGTACCCCTCATGACTTACTCGAGTATGTAGATAACAGGACTCGAACTGATATCGGGTTGGTGAGGGGACTTCAAAATTGGCTTCCCACAGGTCCGGAATCAAACCCGGATAGCAAAAGAAATTTTTCGGGTATTCCATGATTCCTGTACAAGTGCTTCATGGAGGGCACTTCAATTACTATACTCAGTTCGTCAGATAGGACGTTAAAACGTGATCCCCTTGGATCCTATCTGTTGGGAGCAGTCTAATGAGGACTCCGGGATTCTCTTGACCTTTCCTGCCCTCATAGCACTAATAACCTCAGCTGCCGACCACCTCCTCCAAATACGATAAAGAATATTAGAGAAGCATTACTATCATAAGTGTCCGACTAAGGTCAGATCTCAAGTATTTTAACAAAATTACTCGCTAATACTTGATCGGGACCACCATAGTTTCAAAATCGCGTCCGCTAATTGCAACTTTAAGCCTTTATGTACTTGTAGCCCTTCCTCGCTTGAATCATGTAAACAGGCTTCGGTGCATAATGAACTTTTCAGTTTGTCGTCAACTTTTAAAAATTACCCGAATTATTTCATACTTATGATTCTCACATCATACCAACATATTACATTACCCACGTTGACGGTCAATAATCGAAGTTCACAAACTTAAGAGGAAAATCCTTGGGGCAAATATTCGCATGACCAAGAATGATGCTACGGAAGGATTAATCATAAACATTTTTAACGTAAATGGCTGAACATGGGAAAGTCCAACGAAATTAACTAATTTATATTCCAGTCCTAAGTTTCCTGGACATAATTTAAAACAACAATAAATTTATAACACAATTCAATTACAGCAAGTCAATCTTTCAAGCGGAATTTCTTCTCGAGGGAGGAAATAATGTACACAGCACGCCCACGGCCACGATTGCCAGAGACGTGGCATTTGGGGGGAGGGGGATCAATGGGGAGTGGATCAGGGTTAGCAGAGTCGAAGGGAAAAGGGTTCGTAGGTTTAGGGTTTGGGCACTTGTTGCCTCCCCAGCAAATCCCTCCGGAGATCCGGGACACCCTGCCGAATGCCAACGGTTTGAAGGGAAAGCGAGCGACATTAACTCCTTCAGGGCGAAATTTGGTGACTGGCGAGGACGGATTAAGAAGGAGCAGGTAATATCGCGCAGGGGAAACTTTCAAAATCCGCTTCATCACATCAGTCAACTTTCGGTTGAAATCCCTCCGAGCATTCCATCGCTGAAATAACCCAGCGAAAACAGAGTCCCTGGTGTGACCCACTGGCAGAGAGACCCAATTCCTTTCAGTGGAGCTTACACGACTCGCCCATAAACTTTCAGATAGAAAATTTTGACGACATTTCCGACACACTATAGCTACATTTTCAATATAATTTCACTAATCCTGTGTAGATAATAAAAATTCATTTCATACATGCGTAGATTTAAGCTTTGAGTGAGCAAATTTTGATAACATATAGGAGCCTCCGTAGTCAAACTGAATGGGTTCCTTCAGCGTAGATACGTCAGTTTTTGACCATGAATCTCTGCTTTTTCTACATTCAATTGAAAAGAGTGGATATAGTAAAACCAGAACTTAACTTATCATTGTATCAACCCATCAAGTTGCAATTCCTTTTAAAAATGCGATTCGACACGGTCACTACAACTAGATCACTGCGAATTTTGAGAAGTAACATTTACGAATGAAATGAGGCACGAGCTCTCGTGAACATAAAAATCTGTCGTAGTGATGCACCAAGCAGTATTTTGTTGTCCTGTAACTATTGCGAGCCATCCTGTCGAGGCTATATCTAGTGTCAGTTAACCACTGTCACAGTTTCAACACGATAAAACGCGATATCTCAAATAGAACACGGGAATCACACTCGAGTGATAAAAAAAATAGAGAAGGCAGGGGAGACTAACTTACCCTATTTAAGCCGAACTTTTCACAATTCACTTCCAAAAGGTATCCTCGCCCACCGGCGCTCGCGAACCGTCAACCGATTAGCCGAACGGATCGGGACGTCTCCTAGCACCGGGTTTCCTCCTAGACCACAGGAACGAAATCCTCGCGAAGAAATTAGGTCCTCCAGACCGGTCGAAGAGTTGAGGAGGGTCCATCCAGTACTCGAACTCGTAAAAAGTGAGAAAACACTAGAGTATATCCCTCCGGAAGACACTTAGAGCGCTCACATAAGACGACGAACTTCACAAGAACGTATCCAAAGCAGTGAAGTGAGCACAGAAGCACACACACAGTAAAAGCAGATGAGACAGGAGGAATCCACTGAACCAATTAAAAATTACGGAAGGGTGAATTTGTTGGAGCACGTGAAAAAAGTGCGTGCCGGACAAACACAGGGTTTGCTGCGTGCCGGTCGGGGCTACGCGCGCTACTGCCCCGAATTGGTCTCAGGGAGCGGAGGGGAGGGGGAGTGGGGGAGTTGGAGGGGAGGGCGAAGGGAGCGACTCAAGCGGCAGCTGTGGAGGAACGCAAAAGAGTCGACGGAAGGGGAGGGAGGTTGAATTGGAAGATTTCCTAGCGCGAACTCGGTCCCATTTGACTTGAGTCTCTTTGGACGAGAAACATTAAATTCTGATTTTAGTTGTTAAAGTATTCTACCGATTAGGGTATGTTTCAATGGATTATTTAAGAAATATTCTGGCAGTTTCCCCTACCTTCATGTACTACCCTCTTCAATTCAAAAGAAGATACTTGAAATGAGCTCTAGCAGGTGAGTGAGCGGTGATAAAAACTTATCCTGTGCCCAGGATGATAGTGTTTACAAGCATTAGCTTTTCTTCTCGTTTTCCAGCTTTCATCTGAGGAATTTCGCGTCAAGTGCATGCTCGAGCTCTGATTGTTATCACTCCGTTCTCTCGATTTGAGGCTATTTGACTACGCCTTCGTAGCGTCAATGTCTGTGAACACCTAAACCAGGTAATTTATCCGAAAAAAGGAATTGTTATGAAAGAATTCTACCGATTAAGGTAGGTTTCCATGGAGAATTTAAGAAGCATTCTGGCAGCCTCTTCTTCATTCGTGTACTTCCCTCTTCAATTCACTAAAAGCCCTACTCCTTTCATTCTATCTATATAAATCCTATTATCGTTCGTCCTCTCCCTCGTTTACCCAACCTTCTACTCTCTAAAACTCTTTTCAACATCTCTCTCCCTCCCGCTAAGAACTCGCTCCACCCTTAACTACCTTCTGTCCCTTCTGCCTCCTCGGTATTCCATCTAGAAGCTGCCTCTCCTCACCCACCACCTCCGGCGCTTCGGAATTTGACTTCTTTTCCGTTTAAGAGTACAAAACATTTACCCGAGGCATCTCTTTTATTTTAAATTTGCAGTTGATTTAGCTTCTAAAGATAAGAAAAAAATAGCCATTAAAAATTTTTTCACCTGACTCGTGAGGGTTATCGGTTCTACGTACTGATGTGCTTCACAATAAAATGAGGTGCTGACACTTAAAGACCCACAGGGCGAACAGTTGGATGAAGCATAAATATTCTTAGCGTACAGACTAAGGCTTGGAAAAATTAGATTTCACTCTTCAACTTGGCGAAGTGTCTTCATGAGAATAAACTATGAATGGTAAACTTCCACACAATTTTATTTAAATACCGACCCGGTATCGACACGTTGTGTCATTATCAAGAGATCTTTTAAGAGAGAAGTTTTTCCATTAATACTTTATTCTCATGAAGATCAAACATTTCCACAAGGTATCGCCGGACACTGTTAATTATGTTGGTGAAGTGTGCCTGAGAAATATTGTAAACACAGTCATGCGAAGCAATCTATGAAAATTAATCGTATTTTAATGATTTGAATAAAGAGAATGGTTTGACAACTTGAATAAAAATCCTCTCTCGGGTCCAAAAAGGTAATGTTGGAGACAATGTAAAAGGAAGAATATCAAATACGAGATTCACCCGATAGAAAAACATTTACATGAAGATGAACGAGGCAGTCGTTGCATTTTTCGACACGTGATGGTGAAGTGTATTAAGGTCACGAATACCGCCGTTGAATGACTTTCGGGATGGAGGCTCTGGATCAAAGATGAAGGGAACACGTGAGTGATGCCTGTTCGGTTTACCCTCGGATTAGAGGCTTCGAGAGAGAGGAATTTCAGTAGCCGACTCCTTTGGCGTCCAAGCAAATCTAGTATAGCTGCCAAATAACCTGCGATCCACCTGTAAGGTGATTGGCAAGGGGAAACTGATTACGAGCATATAACTTGCAAAACATAATATGCGCAATTAATGGTCATATAGAAATAAAACAAATAAACCGTAGGTGCATTTGGTGAGGAATAGGGTGGTTTCCTTTTATTTTTTTATTGCCTAAATCGAAAGATTATTACTCCTGGAGTACGTATTTCACGCATTTAGATTTTTAAATGACGATATCTATTTTTCGCGATTAAATGAAAAGTGAAAATTTTCAAGCGCGCGAAAACGCGACGGCTAAGTATGAATGCTGGGAAAACTCCGTGGGACGTCATACTGGTTCCCGCTTCCGCAAGTTAGGTGACCTTAGGTCGAGGCTTTGAGCGCTGATACGACGCAGGCTGCTAGCGGGTAGCTGAGTACCCTGCTAGCTGGTAGCGCTTGGCTTAAATAAGGATTATTAATACCTTATCAAACGAAGAAAACTTTCCGACCTTAGCCAGTTTTAATAGGTGATTATTAAGACATGTTTCCCTGAGCTCGGTGCCTATGGCTTGCATTGGTAATCTCAGACGATGTAAAACTCCTATCTACTCGTATAGAAACTAGGTCCCTTTGACGTCACGTGGAGTGGCATCGCATGGGCGCCAATCTGGCCTTTTTCAAATTAGGATAAAATTGACCCTTGCCATTCGTCTAAACCGGTATTTCTAAATACAAATAATTTGTATATTAAAAATACGCTAATGGTGGGTAACGAATCGCAATCAATGCCTTTCGTTTTCTTTGATGAAGGAAACTACCCTAGTCTACCGAGCAAACATCAATTTATGGAGCGCAAGGCCATAACACAGAACTCTTGCAAAGAAAGATAAAATATTTCATTAGTTTATAGTCAAAATAAGTAATAATAATAATCATTTGATGGATGAGATCAAACGAAACTTTTACCGCAAATAAATAAAATTTAATCAACACAGTAATACAATTAAAAGTAACAAAAACCTTTAGTATCCATAGAGCATCAAACTTGGGAGGAAACCTTTAGAGACTTCTATTTGCGCCGGAAACATGGTAATCCTGAAATCATCGTAGGTATATCGAATCTATATGGAATCCTCTAATACGGTATTCTAGAGTGGTGGCTGTAATTGTGATTTTTTTAATTAAACTGCTCTTAACTTCGTATTAACGTGCGTGTGGAGCATAGCATTTTTTTTCAATCCGATTAATTCGGTGTTACGGATGCGCTTTTTATTGTAAGCGGTCTAAAGAAGGCCTCTCCTCTTTCTTCTTTTCTCATAGTTGACATAGCAAAACTTCCTCAGTCATGTTTGGCCAAAAAAGTCTTATTTTCGACAAAAATTGCAGCAATTTCACGTCTATAGAAGCTTGAAGGGCTTAAATCCATGCAACCGTGGAAGAAGGAACAACCAGATATTTCAATTTAGGAACATCGCAGAAAGAAGAAGGGCATGATAACAATTTTCCACGTTGTGCGAGGTGGGCCTATACCATGAAAATGACTGTAGACAGAAAATCCGTAAGTTTGAATGCGAATGAATTAACAGGATTCTAAATACGAAAAGTCTTGTGGAAAATTTGGCCTGGGGCAATTCAGGTGAATTAGCCAGCAGTGCGTAACGAGGAACACGCAAAGAAGGGAGCTTTATGAAAGAAGTAAGGGTAAAATTAAAAGGCAGGGCTAATTAGTTGACATGTACGAATTGCGAGGAAAGGATCCGTCTGCTTCAATGTATCTTACCCAGTGCGCGAGGAGAAAAAACAAGGCGAGGGAAAAATAATTATTCTTATTTATATTATGACTTCGGCGTCGTAGCAATGCAGATTGAGTTTGTGGGAAGTTTGTCTATAATCAAGACCGTGTACTTTCATTCTTAATTTTATGAACGTGCTTATGAGTATTAAGAGAATAATTTAGCTTGAGGAAATAACAGAAACTCCGTAAGGCTGAAAGACATTTTTGCATGACGTGACCCCCTATAGATTAGAAAAAATGTAATTTAAACTGTTCTATTTACCGTTGTAGGGTACGAAAATTATAATATGAATAGTGTCTTTGAATCAATGTTTTAGGATTTAAAGTATTTTCTTCTTAGAATTAATCCGCCAGGAAAATTATTTTCGTTTATTGAATCCTGGTATTTTTATTCACTCGCAAAAATATGGATTTTATCTTATGATAGCTATAAAGATTTATTTTATATGTAACTTATTTATTTAAGTAGACTAATTTCTGAATTAAACTAATTCTATGTTAAATTTACGGTTTTTCGCTGGCATGTTTTTTCTTTAAATTTGACATTTTTTACACACAGAGGCTTCTATGCAAATAGTCCGATGAAAAGATGGAAAAAGGGCGGTGGCAGAATATCTAATTTATAGTTTTCTTCTGTGGCAACTGAAGGACTATGTTGGAGGTGCAGCTATTGGAAAAGTTGGGCTTGCGATGTTGAGCGGTGACATATAATGTAAAATGTATTTTCAAGTATAATCAGGAACCCATATGATCCGGTCGATGTATTTAAAACAGCCAGCGATTGCAAGCACTAATCAATATTTGTTTTCGTTTACTATTTAGGCTAGCTTTTATATCCCTGCGAGAATACTGACTTCCATGGGAAATAGAAGAACCTACTCCTTACTCGGCCAACGTACGTAAAATCACCTGACGAAGAATTGGAAAGTTCCTAGCAGTAACAGGAAATTCAACATTATTCCCAACTATGACAACGGGAGGGGAGATGAAACTTCCCAGAAGACATAGCTCATGATAAAGTGTCTAAACGAGGATTGATATGTGAAACCATGACTTCCAAAAGGGCCCTAGTTTTAGCTAGAAGTATTATAATGAAACCTTCTTGTTTATATAATTTCAGGTCCGACGGAAGCGGTAATAGAAGAGACATTTTTGCCGGAAATCGTTCCTCAACCAAGCAATAAGGAATTTCATAAATGCTAGATCAAAAAAAGGCACTCAAACCTCTCACAACGTGCAGCTATTGTTTTTTTTAAACTCATAATGGATTATTAGAAGCGTCCAGATACAGCCTGCGTCATGCCTATTGAGTTGACTTGTGCGGAATTATGTATCATAGATGATAGAGAAACCACGGAATTTACTGGGGAACTTTCCATTTAGTTTGTGAAGATAAGATGGACTAACTTGTCATTTGGAGTTATCCCTCCGGTGTGAATATTAAGGGTAGTGCGGGGCAAGCGTCCGCATGGGGCAAGATTCCTTTCCCGAAATATTTCTCCAAACGTCGGGATGATGCCACTTGTAGTCAATCACTTACACTTACTTGACCACACATAGCAGAGGGGTGCTTTCAGTGGAAGGCAACGAACGACAGAACGTGAGTTTTTCTTATTTTTCATTCTTTCGCTACTTTTATCTCAATAGTAGGACCGCGTAATTCTTATACGTGCTTTGGGCGTTTATTTATTTAATTCGTACCAAAAACAGCACGAGACCAACTACAGAGGATAGAGAATAATTTACCAATATTAAGCAAAATGTAACCAACAACGAAAGAAATATATTCAACAGTTTTTACAAATAAATAACAAAGAATGGTAGACTTGATCAGGTGGTGCGAGGCGTAGGGGGTGATTTACGATAAGGAAGGTGCAAAATGGATGAGGGATGAAAAAAAAGATCAAAATCTGGAACACATTTGGAATAGGAGTTCATGGAAGAAGGAAGTTTGAATAGAAAAGAGCGTTTAGAGACAGAAAGGCGGGGGATGAAACAATGAAATAATCATTCGACCACGTCGTGCTCCAAGGAACACGAAGCGGGAAAAGAGAAAGAAAGTCAGATGATCTGTATTAGCCATTAATATTATTTAGAAAGAGTCTCCGGTCATTGAGGACACGACCAGGGGCGCAGCTAGGAATTAAGGCTGGGGGGGGGGGGGTTTAGGTGCAACTAATACCGGTGTGTGTAGGGGTATGGAATACTCACCAGGATAAGCGGTAGGCGCGAGATTAATAAATTGCGGAATTTTATGATAAATGGTTCAAAATGGTGAGTCTTACGGCTTTTTGAGAGATGTTTTTATTAATCCTTACACTATTCTATTAGTAATATCAATCCAATAAAGTAATATGGATTACACTTGAAAATTTCTCTGAGCTCTGGGGGGGGATTTATACCCCAAACCCCCCCCCCCCTTGCTGCGCCACTGGACACGACGATCAGCTAAAGTTGAGATACCAAGGGAAGATCTAATCTCATTGAGGGAGAGGTTGCGATAAGGCTCGTGGTGGTAGTGGACAACAGAAAGGAAAAAATTCAAGAGGCGTCCGGGAGCTTTAATGAAGAAAGCGGTGCCGTAGATCATATTTGGCTGCATTATTCCAGGACCGGAGAGACACAGGAAAAGAAGAAAGTGCGTAGAGCAGTTAAATCCGACACCTCACTGTAGCGATACATCATATCCACCAATGACGAAGCAACTATTTAACTAAAACATATAACTACTATGTTTGTCTAGCCATCCTTTATACGCATTCTTTGCCTCGAAAATTCTTACAGTTATCAGGTTCGCAACTCACCATATGGTTGTGCTATGGATTATTAGGTGTAGCAAGTGCCGTTGTGGCAAGAGTCCTGGGGCAAATGTCCGCATTAGGACTCTTACCCCACGTGCGATGACGTCTGCCCCTTTTTATATCATTGCATTATATACCTATGACCTGGTAGTTTCTGATATATATATCGTATGTACTTTGTTGATGAATTTATTGAAAGAAAATGCGGAACTTTAGGAGAAAAACCGATCGGAAACAATTTGGACAACAAATTTTGGAGGCAGCTACACAGAGGAGGAGCAATGGCGAAACCGTAAGTTCTATTGCAGCTGGTATAGAAATTGATTAACTTTCTCTGCGAAAATGTTGCTTAATTTCAGAATTTTTGGTGCGTTTCATTCATAGACATGCATAATACAGCAAGAAGCGTATAAAGTCAAAGCAAAGCTCTGAAATTCTTACGATTTCCCTCTACACCCAGAAACTATGCATTAAGATATCTAAGATAAATTAAGTTAAACAAGGAGAAAGGCGCCAAGGGGACCACGGATTAACGTCCCATCTGACGGACGGTGTGCTGCTCTTGAAATGTCTTCCTCACTACATCCGAGCAGGGATCGGGCAGTATCTGAAAATTCTCTGCCACCGCCGCGCCGGGATTTGAACCATATCCCACGGGATGGGTAGCCAGTACTTTACCCAAGCAGCAGACGATATCCATCGGATATCTACATAAGTTTGATATATCCAAAACACGTTATTATTACATGATGGATACTTTGACGACGTTACATGAATATCCTATTTGTAACATACACGACGGGTTGTAAAAATAACATTGCATAGATACTGTCCTTGTCCATTGTGATATCCGTGATATTAAAAAAATTTAATTCCAAACAATATCCATAGGTAGCATATGTTCTTTATAGAATTGAAGAAGACAATTTTTTTGTTTGTATGTTTGGGGATTGCCAAAACCATAATAATCACAACTATTATCTACTCATTGGGTGTTGTTTAGATATCCCAGAGATATTGTAAAATGGACTACCATGTCCACTGATGAACATTGCTGCAACGTTGTTTGGTGGGTCCGACGATACGACGTTAAATAGTTTAACATGGATATTGAACGGATGTTATATGTTAAAGCCGACAATGTTGCACAAATATTACCCTCGCCGACAATGTTGTCTGGATGTTGTTGGGATATTGATTGTTGGTTGGGTAGCAAGGAGGTTGTGAATATCTGGAGGCGATGTTTCTGAGTTATTAGCGTGGTAAAAGTTCCCCCCATCTTGGTTTGACAATTTTTGGACTTAGTCTCCGACTGATTTTGAAGTGGCTAAGTTTTGTCCTGAAAATGAACTATATTCAGTGAAAAGTGCGACCATAATGACTGGTATATATCCAGTGATTGCTATCGCATTTTCCTCATCATTCGCGATACTTCTATAAAAGTATAAACTCTGTGTCAGTTAGCCACTTTACTGATGGGGATATTCTTAGAAAAATACTTTATCACTGTAATTGTTAGTTTTCCGTTGGCTATAATAAAATTAAATACCAGTTTAAAATGCAGGTAAATGACTATTTTACCCTCGTAAAATTTTGTTTTCGGGTGAGCTAGTTGCAGAACGTAACCGTGGTGATTGATAAATATTTTTTCCTGGGAAAAGATGTTTGAGTAATAACTTCTCGAAGCCTACCAATGAAGTAAGAAAAAAAGGTTTAAATCGTTCGTTCCATACCTTATTTGAATCTATTAACGAGTTATAACCAATTCTTTCACCAGAGAGTAAGCATTGATCCTTATGGGATTGTCAATGATTTGGTCAAAGTGGGCGTGGTTTGTCCCACCCAAGCACTACCATGAGTAGCGCCAACTCCATAAGACCTGAGGGGTCCGAGCCCCCTCAAAGATTCGTTTGGGGGGGGGGCGGAGCCCCCTCAATAATTCAGGAAAATAATTTAGTTATATCATGCTTTGTGAAATCACAAAAATATATTGGTATTTTTTATTTCCCATGCTTGACGATAGTTACCTTTTAAAATAAATGGTTAATGTCGCTCTCGTGGGGACTACCGATGGTCAGTCGCCCTAATGAGGGTTCACCCTCGACTCCGAGCCTAATCCGACCCTTTCCCGGGGTCCGAGCTCGCGACGGATAGACCCAAAACACCGGGAGGGCCCCCACCCATGTGGGCCACGTGTAGTACAATTTTGATTTTATAGTTCCTCTCGTGCTATCAACAATTTATTGCCTTTATCGTCTTCTTGATGACACCAGAAATACGGTCCTTTTTTGATCGTCTTTCTACGATGATTTTCAAGAATTTTGTCCAATGTGCGCTAAAAGTCCCCTCTTGACTTGGCAACGGCGCAGCCATCATCTGTGGGGTGAGGTGAGAAAGCCCTATCGGGCCCAAAGCGTCCGACAGCCAAGAATGCCAAACTGTGCCCTGACCTTGGATTTGGAAAATTTTATGCTTACTAACTTGAATGTAGGTGGAGATTTTAACATAATTTATATGGAATGGGAGACTTTCAGCTTTATTCGTGTCCTGGCGTGTTTGGATATAATGAGCAGAAGCCTCGACATTTGGTCTACTTTACATTCTTCGATTTTATTTTCATTATGAATTAATAGTCTCTGGTTTACGTTTAGTACCTAAATTAACGGTCACACTTGGTCGTATAAGGAGATTTTTTAGTTTCCTTGCCTTGCAATCAGGGATGCCGACTTAGGAAAAATATTGGGGGGGCCCAAACCAGGGATATTGCCCCAGGAAATTTTATAAGTATTGAGTTTTATATTTTTTAAGCATTACAGAAGACTCATATGATCAACATTAGAACAGTGATAACCCTAATCTCGATAATTGGACACTCCGGGGAAAATCAAAAGGCTGACACATTTTTTTCTCACACCCATACCGAATTTTTTAGGGGTCTCGGGCCCCCTCAAGCCCCATGGAGTCGGCACAACTGCTTGCAGTATTACGAATGTGATATGATCCTATTTCTGAATTTTTGCTTTGTGTAGCTGCAACCGACAGGTTTTGATTTCAGTCGGGATCTTCCCTCTCGATCTATTTGTTCTGATCCTTGACAATGCCCGTCACCTCAGAGCTGATGCAGCCCAATAGCTCCTTTAGCAATTTCAATGGGACGTTTTCGAGCACCCGTTCAATGTCGACATAGCGCCGTGTGACTTCATATTTACGCTGAAATGAAGAATTGGCTAGGAGGGAAGCGTTTTCAAACGGGCGATGAGCTTCATGGGAAAGGCAAAATTCGCAGCAAGTCATTGGCGGCAACAACCTATGAAAAAGTATAGTAAAGCTCGTCCACAGGCTCGATATATCCTTAATAGCCGAGACGATTCTGTCGACAGGATACCACAATTTTACTCAACATTTAGCTATGAAATAATTTTTAATCGATCACTTCGTCTTCTGTTCATGAACCATTGGAGGTTGAAAACATACGGGCCCTAGTAAATCCTCGGGTCCAGACGAAATCCCTTCTCGCTTGTATAAAGAACTAGCCACAGATATTTCCCTCTACTTGCAGTCAATATTCAGTAAATCCAACAAGGAACACGAAGTACCTAATAACTGGAAAATTGCCTAAGTTAAGTAGTATATGATTCCTTATTGCACGCGGGAAAAACATCTAAAATATTTCGGTTTTGCAGTTAATTTCTCAAACCTTATCCTTGTGATCGTTTATACCATAATAAATTTTCATGCTCATGTATCTCCAGGTTTGTGAACAACTTTTAAAATCCGTATTATTGGCCAAAGTAGGATCAAAATTACGTTTATTTGGAAGCTGTATCAATTAAAATACGAATGGGGTACCACAGAGGCGTAACTATGGGGAGATGAGCGGATGTATCCCCTCAAAGCTTCAGAGAAATCAAAAAATTATTTAAAATTTTGTTTGGATTGGATACATAATAACTGCCTCTGTTTAAAAATAAATTATAAGCGCCAAAATGATGAAAATGCTTTTTCAGGCATGTAATTTTTCAAATATTTTCCTGAACTCCCCATTTCTTGGGAGGGGGGGGGGTTACCCCCGCTAATCTTCCTCATCCTCCTGCAAAGTATATCTCTAGTTACTCCGCTGGGGTCCCAGATGGACCCCATTTGGTAACCAACGTTCTAGACAGAATGTCTGACTGTTTTGAAAATGTTTGAATGTGTAACTGAATCTTTATTAATTAATTATTAATATATATATTAATTCTTTTACATAACTAATTTAATTATAAACAATTGATACTATTAGGCATTATTATTTTTGTGTCCTGTCATCAAGATTGGGATTTTGGCGATTTTCATGAGTAACATCTAAATCTACATCTACATAATACTCTGCGAGCCACCTCTAGGGTGTTTGGCAGGGGGTGATCAATCACCAGCATGCAGCACGCATTTGGACTCCTACATGCACACCACACCGTCCAAAAAACGTCCCGTATAATAACAATCTATACTAATATATGCTGTTAGAAATAGAATATCGATAGAAATTCAGAAACATGCATTAAGTTTTACATAGGTTAGTAGGCTACTCTACAAGTCATACGTAAAACAAATCATAAGGTAGTGCGCAGGTTAACTTAAAACAAGTGGTATGAATCATGATAGTGTTTCGGTGCTGCGACACACTTTGAATTTAACCTCTTCCCGGAGCAAGACCTCCGATATGGGCCCCCCCAATATTTTTTATAAGTCGGCGCCTCTGACTACCATCCCGGCCACACTTCGCTCCACGCTCGAAACCAGTGGTGCCCCCTCCAGGTATTTACAACCTCCTTGACGTTGACCGAGAAAATGCGACGATAACACACACGTATGAGAGCATGATCTTCCCCGAACGTTTAAGGAATTTCTTTCACGAAACCAGTGGTGCCCCTTCCAGTTATTTACAACCTCCTTGTTGGATAGCCTCCACACCAACCCGATCCCCTCCTCTAATTTTATCAATCCCAAAATTACCAGTGTGCTATCCTTTCTTTACACGCCGTACGCAGTTGCTCGACTTCCCCATTCACTTTTCCCGTAGTAAAGAATATCTCTTAATGTTTGTTAAACTGTCCCATTAATCAATGCCGTCATCCCTAATTATTGCCGCTTCCTGCCCTCTGATGCACTCCAAAATATCCGTGTTCGTCTTCCCCCGCTTCACTTAATTAACTCCATAACTCATATCATTTCCTCCAGCGCGGCCTCGAGGTCGACACTTCCCTGCAGACTGTCGCGATGCCTTTCCCTTCCTCATTATACCCTCCGCACTCCCTTCCCTTCTCTGCAACTATGAGCCTCCTCCATTAATTGTCTTTCTTTACATCTTTTCCCTTCTACAATACCCTCCACTAACATTCCCAATAACACTTAGGAATGCGCCGCGATCCGTTAATAACTGCTACAAGGTAAGAGAAGGCGTAACACGAATGACGCTGGGAGACGCTAATGAACCAAGAGGGAAAGTGATATTATTGGAGCAATTAAAAACAGATACAAAAGGGTAGTTTCCTTCATCAAAGAAAACGAAAGGCATTGATTGCGATTTGTTACCCACCATTAGTGTATTCATAATGTGCAAATTATTTGGTTTTAGGTATCCCAGTTTAGGCGAATGTTAATGGTCAATTTTAACCACATTTGAAAAAGGCCAGATTGGCGGCCATGCGATGCCACTCCTCGTAACCTCACAGGGACCCAGATGGTATACGAGTAGTCAGGAGTTTTACATCGTCTGAGATTACCAGTGCATGCATGAGGCACAGAGCTCGGGGAAATATTTCTTCATAATTATGAATTATAATTGCCTATGATCGGAAAGTTTCCTTCGGTTGATAGGGCAATAATAATCCTTATTTAAGCCAAGCGTTACCTGATAGCATGGTACCTACTCTCCTATCTGCTAGCAGCGCGCATCGCTGCGGCACTCATAGCCTCTCACCAAGGAGGCCTCACACAGCGACAGCCGGAAAAAGAATGGCTTTTCCGAGCATTCATACTTTCGTGCGCTTGAAAATTTTCACTTTTCATTTAATCGCGAAAAATAGATGCCATTTAAAAATCTGAAAGCGTGAAATACGTACTCACGGAGTAATAATCTTTCGATTTAGGCAATTAAAAGAATAGGAAATCACCGCACCCTTTCCAACCGCCTCAATGCATTGTGCATGCGACGGCAGATGTACTAAAAAAGTACTAAAAATTTTAGGCGAGAAATTTGACACCCCGACTTCGAACTAGAATTTAGAATTTATTTGAGGCAGTTATTGTTCAGTGGGTTCCGATGATTTCGTGAACATGACCCTATGGCATATGTTGACGAATAAAATGCGAAGATAACACACACTCATGAGAGAATGATAATTCCCGGGCGTTTATGGAATTACTTAATACCAATCAGACAGTTGGAACTAAAGACTACTGACGAAACCATTTCTCAGATTAAATCACATCACTGATATTCCACTCTAAAAATTTAATACTCTTCCATAGCATGGGAACAGAAATTGTTTTTTTAATCTGTTTGTGGTTGTATTTCGTTAATTTCCCCCCTAAATTAGCTCCTGTCTAATTATATTAGGAGAATATACGAACATGTGTACCTAAGTCTTACTAAAAAGGAGAGAAAAAATAACTTTACACAGCGAATATTTTTAGCAAGTGATTAGGGTGCACGGTGTGAAGTGAATTTTAAGGTCTCAATTTTAAAGAGGCAAGCTTAATTATTCAATTACAATAATTTGGAAGAGAGTTACTATTACAAGGGTGTAAAAGAAAATCAAATTCACTCTAGTTTCTTTGACGTTCTCTGTCTATTTTTGAAAATCTTTGTTTTACACATTGTTTAGCAACGGAATGTCTCTGTTTATTTTTTCATTTGTATTATTTTTATTTTTAATGTATTTTATTTGTTAGAAGTTCATAGACTATCTTGCACGCCTTTTCCCTTTCGTGCGAAAAACTTGACGCCATATCACAACTATTAAAATCGACTAAAAGCTACTCGACAGAGAAGAAATAACAGGTATAAAAACGAACTCCCCATACTTCCGAGCAGAAAACGCCATTAGAACCTAAACTTACGTCTGCAAACCTACATATTATACACCCACAAATAGACAATGGAACACAGAGGCATCAAACGATCATCAATCCATTGTCAATAGTCAATTGATTTCATC
Organism: Ischnura elegans; assembly: GCF_921293095.1. Lineage (NCBI taxonomy): Eukaryota > Metazoa > Arthropoda > Insecta > Odonata > Coenagrionidae > Ischnura > Ischnura elegans. The sequence continues at coordinate 92,093,710 of NC_060248.1, forward strand.
CTAAAAATTGTAATCAATCCACTTCCGATCGATTCTGTTTACTACCACCATTACAAGCACTAACGAGGTCATTTCACAAACTCTACGTTTCCTTTGTAGAATACAAATTGCATGAAAAACATCGATTGATTCCTCCTTGTACCTTGTTGATCTAAAGATTCTGTGGCCATAGGGTCGGAACGTATGTTCTATACACTCGCTCAACGCTAAACAATTAATGGGTACATTTGCGACGTAAAAAATAAGTGGAGCAAATGGACCTTATTCAAATACACCAAGCATGTACCGCAGTCGGGAATAGAAATAATGGAATCCACCTCGGAAACAGTAAATTTGCTCCACGTGGCCGATCACAGGGTGCAGAGGGTTTATTAAATTTTGGTATTTGGCGTCCGGAATATATCCTCCTCTGTGATTTACGAATTCCGAGCATTCGACAAATATTGAATAAAAGAATGCCGAACCGCCAATTAGGCAAACGCTGAGGTGGAAGAGAGAGAGAAAAAAATATGCGATACATCATCCGCATTCATTCTGCCTTTTTTCTTGCCGGTTCGAACCATCCCCTTTAATTAACTTTGACCAGAACAGTCATCACTCAATTCACTTTATTGAACCGCGTCTATCTATCATTTGGAAGGATTTGGCCATTTGGGAACAGCCAGAAGTTCACGCACCAATGGTCATAGAATTATGAGTAACCAATATCAATCAATTCGCGAGAGAGTAACTATTACAAAGGCGTAGAAGAAAGATGCATTCGCACTTATTCGAGCGGAGTAACCACTGGAAAGCTTCGTTTCACACATGATTTATCAACCAATTGCACTGTGGCGCATGAATTTAATAGTAATAACTTTTATTAATACCGGAAAAATTATATCGTCAATCAAACACAAAGGATAAAATAAATTCAATAAATTTTAAAGAGTCAGTTTCATGAATTTCACGACTGAAGAGAATGGTGAGTAAATACAACAGAGAAGAGTATTATAAGTATTATAATACCCATTCCCAAGCATACATTGCTAATATTACCATTTTGAAACAATGAGGCCTTATCTCTGCCAATGGCGACTTTCTCGTTAGATTCCGCAAGTGAGAGTCTAATCAACATTTGTAGGTTCTGAAGCACCTGCGACTCCGCTAGGATAATAGCATATGAACACGAAGATAAGACAATCACGATTCTTCCAATTCCAATCCCTCTTGATTTGAAATGTTATTTCACTCTTTCCTCTTTAGTTGCAATTCCAATGCTGTATAAAACTGAATTTCTCGTCTTTACCCTTGAAAACATGAAATTATTGAGCAATCATAAATCTCTTGTGGTTTGCACCAGTTATGAAACTCACCATGAAAATCTCAATTGGTTTAGCTAGCAATTAACCAGGATCTACCGATTTCCAGTCTGGGTATGAGTTTACACAATCAACTCTTTACTTATATTAAGGCATCCGGGTTCGAATTTTGGCCAAGCCAAATGATTATTCACGGTGAACTTCATTCATGGTGTAAATAACTATGCATTCGTGCGTATGGCTGCGTAAAAAGCTATTTTTTTAGATATAGTGCGTCGAAAATCCCATGTGCATAAAATAGATGAGTAGCTTTATCTGCAACTTACTTACCTTCTTTTCTAATTCTATGTCTTCGGTGGTACTACTGATCATTATTGAACACTATCATAGAATTTAAATAGAATTAACCTACAACCCACTCAACATATAAAAAAAGAGCTCCACCTCTGATGAAAACAAGAAAGGAAAAATAGAAACTACCCTATTATAGGAACCTCTATATAAGTAGTTTGCTCTAGTCGAGTAAAGTATTAAAATTATTTAATAAAATGAATAGAAAAGATATCTCAAGTACAAGGTAGTGAATGGACTCCGAATGGGAATATTTTGATAACTTACGAGAGAATATCATGTAGAATTTTCCAATAAAAATCTCTATTATCATCGACCAATATATAGAAAACCCTGCATTCCTTTAATTTAATTAAGTTTTTATGGGTTGTACAAATGGAATTTCAAAAAAATAAAAGTATTGTCAGTTTATTTACTGGCTGGTTTATCGACACCATGACGAGAGAAAACTGCTATTTGAACCAGATATTAAGTATTGAATGGTAACACCAAATTATGTGGGAGCAGTATGTTCGAGAAACGAACCAAAGAAACTGTCTTGATAATAACGGTATAGACGTTGAAACTGTTTGACAGCAAATAAATAAAAAGTTTGTAAAACAGTACTTGGATTTGGTTTCACCATGAACATTTCATCTTTCCACCAACTAACGCCCAAATCAGTTGATTTTATTCGAAGAGTACAAATTTCGGTGAAGCTGTGGTATTTTCAGTGAACTGATCATCCGACCATCAAAAATTAATACGTGGGCAATAATAATTCACTTCGTGGTGCAGTGCACAGGTAATCGAGGAAAGTCTATACAGTGACACCGTATGGTGCAGAACCGCCTTATTCACGTCTCAGAATGGCTCTATCTCTAAATTTTAAGTTTCTTACCCCCACGTTTTTCCTGGAGGGCGCATTATTCTCCTGAATTCATCTTCTTGACTAATTAGAATGTTGCATGGGAGCATCTAGATTCCCTCAAGTCCTTCTTGGAACTTCAGTATTCCCTATCTCGTTGGAAAAAATGACTCGGGAATATAAAATAAAACACTCCAGAGATAGTAAAGAAATATTGTTTGTTGCATGAAACATACGAATCTGCCACAATTTGTAGCTTTATTCAAGTCAAGGTCAGCTAGGAAAATTCTTGGCAAACGCATCCTTTAAAGGCTGTATAAAGCTTCACTTTGTACAGATGCTTTAAATGAGTTCCTTATAAAGTACATTATAAATAAATTATGGTAGTTTTTTGCATTTTTCTCTTCTGAACTCGGGCGTAAGTTATTTAGTCGCTGCTATGGTCAATCTCATTGGTGAATGACTATTACTTCACTAAAATGGTGGAAATGGAAGTAATCGTCCAACGTATAGCATGAGCAGGGGTTCTTTATATGAATTAAACATTAATACACATGTTTCGCCTTTTTGGGAGCAAATTTGAAAGAGGAATATTACGTATATCCGCCAATTAATGTAAATTTACTGTATTGTTCAAATTCATTCATTTCTCACTGTGGGCATAAATCTCCACCCGATTCTTATGATTTCTCAGAATGACCGATAACATGCTGTTCCGGCAAAGGTAAATCCTGTTTAATTGCTACCAAATAGACCGCTAATTATTATTCGCGAGGGTAATTTAAGAAGTAGTATAGTGTGCAGTTATTTCTACGTAAAATGGGCTGTAATGTATTTCCCTTTCATATATGTAATAACTACGTTTTAGCATGTCATCAACTAAAGCTATGTGGGATGGTTTGTCGAAGTTCAAAATACATCCCGGCCAGCAATCTAATGCATTATAATTAATAACATCCATATTTCAATGTATTTCCTATTTTTATTTGGGTGCAAGCATTATTTCAAGAACTGAATATCTTGTCAAAGGGCAGAGACATTTCCCATGAAAATCGATGCGATTCCGCTGGTGGCGAGATAAATTTCATATTTCGTAGATAAATGGACGCGGTGTTTTCAAGGGAGATAGTTGTTTTTAAAAACAAATGCAGTTGGAATAAAATAAATCATTTCAAGCATGTAATTACAAAATCACAACTTTATATTTCAAGCGAAATTAGTGCAAAAGAATAAATCTCTTTGCAATCATCTTCGAAACCTGCTTGGCACATGGGCATTTTTATTGAAATAAAGTAAAATTTAAGTTCCCCTTTTATTAATAATTTATTTTTTTATTTCTGGGCGATCGAAAGTACAAAATGGACACATATTATTGACGACGAACACGCTTTCTCTCATGATTTACGTATTTTATTTCTAGAATGAGGGCCTTATGTTACCTAATAATGTATTTATTCGAAGGTTTTCTCTGTGATTCGTTGAGTTTGTGCTGTTTTGGAACCAGCATCGCGTGATTGCATTAGTTTGGACTCACGGATGGAGAGTTGTCCTCACTTAGCCCTGAGGACAATGCTTGACTCGAGAGTCGGGAATCGAAACGTCGCGTCTGATGCCATGTGCTGCAGTACCCTTCGTTTTCCCAGAAAAGTGTGCACTAATTCTATCCATTCCTTCTCTATACTCCGTGTAACTAATTTTCACCTTACTGGTCAACATAACGATTTTCATTTCTTTTCAGAAATGCAGCACTTTTTACATAACGAGTTGGTTGTAGCTTAAATCTATTTAAATTCAAGCATAGTGTTAAATACTGACCAGTAAGAAGAAATAGAATTAGGAAAGAAATAAAGTTCCTTGAGTATGAACTGGCAAATGTTCGGTTTGATACTAACGATTTCTGTTAAATTTTTTAATTAAAAAAATGGAATATAAAAAATTTTAACTAAAATAAATAGTAATTTTTTTAAAATAATTATTGCGAAAAATCTTCACTATATCTGTGGAGCAAGAATAAAAAGCACAACTTATTCTTGTTTTTCCACATAAATAAAGAAAAAATAAAAAAACGAGATCATTATACCATTTCAATTTCGCGAATAGTTCACGTCAACTTCATTCGTGCGAAAGAAAATCGGGTTACCACGCAGCACACAGGTAAAAAAATATCCCATTGCATATTTTTGAATGAGGAAAAGGGTAAAAGTCTTTATGTCGGCCGGATGAAACCTATAAAGGAAAGGTTCCCAATCTGTCGTTTGAAAACTTTTCAAGCAACTTGAAGAGGCGTAAAATTGGTGAAAGTAGAGCACCTATGCGAGAAAAAAAAGAAAATCAAAATCTGTCGAGCGATTTAGTTTTTTTAACCGAGGGATAAAAATATTTGACTCCCCTGACATCGTCCAACTTAATTGGAATTATAATAAAAGGCGAGTTTGTGACGTGAAGAGGAATTCCTTCCCCTAAATTGGATTTCTCTCCTTATTTATGCACATCTGCAGTATAATGTACTTACAAAATAATGAGATTTTTGTAATTAAATTTTCAGTCCACCCGGGATAAAAAATGTACCTATTTTAAATAGCCCTGGGAATTCTTTCAGTCCCTTTAAAAAAATAATCGTCCCTTAAAAACGATGACATCGATAGCCGAGATAAATTATCTTAATACACTGCTCGACCTACCAGGATCTCTGATCCCATAATTGAACAACTCGTGCTGTCAATTTAATCGATTTTGTCGATAAATATTATCAAATAAAAGGGTCCCGGCACTAATGCGGTTGGGAAAAGCGGAGGTGGTTATCAACCTGAGCGGAGTCTGGCGGGAGAGAAGCATGAGATAATAAAAAAACGCTATCTCACGGAAAAAAAGCGCTGGATGAATTATAACCTGCTGATGATCCGTGAAATTAAAAAAAATATTTTTTTCCTTTTTTCGGCGATAAATGTTCCATTCTCTCCCGGATGAATTCATAATAAAAACATGACCTTATAACCTGATAGGGAGTTCCATCACTTACACTTGATGAATCTTACTATTATTTACAGACTTTTTCATTACACTCAAACTTATGAGCATCTAGACGCATAATTGCTATTGATATAAAGACAAGCTTTCAAATTGGGTGACTTCATTAATAAATGTTACACTTTACATTCATTAATGCCGATTTATCTCATTAAAAATGATTTCGATTTTAAGTAAATGTCATATCCTTGAGAGATGGATTGATCTTTTTTGGCGATAACTATTCCATTCTCTCCTAGATGAATTCAAAACATGACGTGATTGGGAGAATCTTCACTTAAGCTTGATGGGTCCAACTGTATTTAAAAAGATTTTTCATCACATTCATATTCATGAGGATGTAAAAGTATAATTTTTTAGAGATATAAATACGTCGTTTAAATTGTGTGACCCCATTTATTAATATTAAAGTTTCTATTTACGCCGATTGGCCTCATTTAAAAAAATTTATACTTAAAGTATATGCCACATTCCTCAAAAGGTGTGGAAAGATTTTTTTTCAATGATATGTGATCTGACTTGGGAGGATTTCTATACAGTGGAAACTCAGACGAAGGTAAAAATCAGTGAATTCTACAAGGATAAGAAAAGAAGCATTGATGATCCGGATAGAAATATAATTCAGGCTTAATTTGCTATATTGCTTTCGAATTTTAAAGAAATGGATATAAGATTATCTTTAGCGCCCACACACCTATTCACACCTATAAAATGTATGTTATTGTCTTTTAGGTACCCATATCTCACGATGAATTAGTTGATATCTGAATGCTCTCTAAATCTTAATCTTGTGTTATCTTCCCAGCGCGACAAGCTTATCTAGGTGTCAACATAAGATTGTAATAGTTTGTAAAATAAACTGACAAGATTATTTTCACATATCAACGATAATTTTATCACATCATATATTCTCGGAGGATACGCAACCATTCGATTCTAGGAACTATCCTCGGGTCACGATTCATTAATCTCACAATATTTAGAATGCTTATCTTTAGAGATCAGGTCTAACTTTCGTTAATAAATAAAATTCTCCCTCCACTGGGGAAACATTTCGTAGACCAATTGAGAGATGGATTGATTTTTAAAATCCATTTTGGCGATAACTGTTCCATTGAGATGCCTGCATTGAGATGCCTACATGCCTATCAATGACATTAACATTTCAATATCCCTACGAATAAAATTCCATGGGATAACAATCTTGGCCAACGAATAGCACAAAGCTCAAGTAAAAAAATAAATCACGGTGTTCTTTGAGAGATTTGTATTAATATTGTTGACACTAAACGTATTGAATATTTGCTGCATATATCTATAAAATACTTTATTAAGTATGGGAGACGCTGGCGCTAAAAAGAATAACGCTCCGTTTTGTGGACAGCTGCGTAAAAACTGAGAGTAATAAGCCACCGAAAGTCCTTTCCGCTTCCGATATTCATTCACCACTCCCACAAAATGTTTTCCCTTGACCTTCCAATGCCACTAGATTAGCATTTCTGTCCGATTTATGGCGGAGGAAAATAAGTCGATTCCAAAAGTGTTAATAAGATCGACCAAACCGAGTTTCGACTCTTGGTTTTAATTAAGGGCTAATGATTAACACGAACCTCTCACGCCGAGATTTTAGGACTCAATATTATTATTTTTGTCGGCGGAGAATGGAGCGAGAACCAATTCCTTTTCACGACCGCAGATGCCGCAGCAGCCCGGCCCTGGCTGATATTTCTGCCCCTGGCGTCCTTCGGCGGCGCAGATCGCCCGGCGCGACTACACACGAGGACCGATGCATAAATCGTCCGTGTTTCCCATTTTCCCATTTCGGAGAAAAAAATAGTCCACGATCATTATTATTTTTTTCGTTTTTTTTGTTTTTTTTTTATTACTATTCCGGTTCAATATTGCCCTTCAGAATCTCTCGCGACCTACCCTTTTTTTATAAATCTTTTTCTCTATTCAACAATCTATCTCTCGAAATCTGCGGTCCAGCCTCCCGCATATTGGTCCGGCTATGAGTAATGTCCGAAAACGGTCGTTCCCGGTAATGATTTTTCCTCCGATGGCCATTCGTTCCGCACAAGCCCGATTCCCACTTTCGCGTCGCTCCGTGTCCGATTCAACCGTTGAGGGCAACTACCACGACACGCCGGTCCAGCCGTTGAGACCGTCCACGAACAACGGGACGTAATTAAGGCGAAACCTCGGACGCAACCTGTAAATTTCCATTCGTTAGCCCATTTCTTTTACCTCTTTTTTTATTAAATATATATATCTCACGATGCACTCTTCCTGGGGGAAGATAAATTCGCGAGATAAAGCGGGACACACGCGATTCGTGATCTCGCTGCTATCGGAATGAAAGTCGACGGTAATCAGTCACGGATTCAGCCAGTGGACGATTGTTCGGATATACCGCTTCAAATTTCGACGGTGACCACGGATGCATATTTCCCACGAAAACCCCTAAGTAAACTTAATCAAATGAACTGATCTGCAATACACCAAGAGAAAAACAGAGTGGAATAAATGCAGCACTTAGAATGGAGCCATGCTGAAGGTAAATAATTCGAAAAATTTTTGGCAGTTATTCAACTATATATCTTTCTTTAACAATACTATCGTCTTCATATCATGCGTAATTTAGACAATATAGTCCCTTATTACGATCAACTCCTACAGTCGCATACAACCTAGACCTGGCAAGTAATACCTTCACAGTCTGGATTCAAACCTCCGACATTTGGTTTAACAGGAATGATGTTACCTAAGTGCCACAAAAGAATCAAATTAGTAATAGTATATTACGTGCTAGTCTTCTGGTGTATTATTAAATTCATTAAAATCTCCCCATTCATTGAGAAGTCAGTTTAAGGGGGTTATTTAAAGTATTGAGGAAAGTTTTATAACTTTATAATTTGAAATCTGGTATGAACAAAAAATTTCATCGGACGATCCGCTGGAAATCGGATTGGATCGCATTGCATCGGAAACTGAGCCAGCATGAGACTCTTGACTGACGTGGTAACTGGCATATATATTACGAAAAACTCATACGCAACTAGAACCGCTTATTATATTAAAGAAACATTTTGAGAAAAAACTGCAAATTGTAAAGAAAATCATAAAAAGGTACTTGAAATTAAATTTTAATATAAGTACTTAATTTAAGATAAAAAATAATATATTCTTGCGCAGCTGAAAGCTTTTATTAAGATTGTAAAAAAAGTGAATGCAGGCAGATAAACAGCAATGGTTGAAAAGCAAGTAACTCTGTAATGAAGTATTTTGTTGAATTTGGTATTTCCAAAGAATTTTACACAGACATATATCGGGTGAAATATATTCAAGATAAAAATTAAATAGAGCTTTTCAGGGACTTTTTTTCTTTTCCTCTGAATTCATTTAAATTACAATACAAGCTACACCGAATAGATTATCTAGTTACTACTAATTCCAATGATTGTCCCAGATGATGATTTTATTTGACGTAAGTCTTCAAGTGCAATCAATGTAACTAACTAATCATGTCGAAACGGGTGCCGTTTGTCCCATGCGAACGCATCTGGTGGAATTTTATGTACTCATTCGTCAAGCGTGGGAAGATTTTCTGATGAAAAAGTAAAAAAGAGGTGCTATTTTGCACTCGTCCGTCCTCACCTTGCATACGAAGCGAACATATGGGATCCGGTACAGAAATACTTAATCCATCAACTTAATAAAATACAAAGGAAAGCTGGGCGATTCGTCAAAAACTGTTACGGACGTACAGAAAGCGTTAAACAGATTTTTATATATATAGACTCCGCGCAACACTCCGCGCGTGCGGATTTGTTAATTATATTTTTTATTATGTATTATTAATTTTTATAATATATAATTAAATATAATATATTGTCATAATAATGTTTATTTAATATATTTTGTGGGTTTTCTAACTATTTGTATACGATTAACAGCTTCGCCGGCAACGTGGGTGGGAAAGGGGCGCCGAGGCTGGCTTCGCCGGAACACTCCTTGTAATTGATTCGCTATTCATCGAAGATCCGCCTCTAAAGTCCCCAGGGCCGGCTTCGCCGTATATTACAGGTAAATTTACTACCTATATATTGATTAACCACTTATATATAAATACATAATGGGAAATTATATTTTACCTCATCTGTTCAATAATGATATCGCTCACTATTAGCAAACGATAGGAGTAATTTTCAACGGTGAATTGGTTAGAGACGACTTTCTTTCAATTTTTAATCTTCGATCCACTATTACAAAAATTCTTGTTAGAAAAAAAAACTTTTTAGCAAGGTTGAAATATAATTCAGCGATAGTGATACTTCGACAGTTATAGCGGAAAGCGCGGACAAATCCCGATTTGTGGCATGGCGCAAGCATTGCTAAAATTAAGCGAAATAAATCACCATATATTTCATTGCATCGCGCCCCAATATATTGCTTTCCTGATGGATAGAACGGGCTTCAATTAGTGCTCAGGTTATGGGCGAGTCGATATAGAGGACGGTCATTTGGATTTATTGCGGGGATTTTAAATAGCCTTCTGGAGAAATAAAACACCGTCCTCACGAAGCTATCGGTATTTGAATCCCCGAGTGCTTGTCCTCCAGACCAATAAGAGCGGTCCTCGTGAAATGGCCATGTGATTGGTCGAGGTATTCATCATCTATAGAGTGCTGAATAGTAACAGTGTAGCGTATAGCAATAGTATAGCATATACGGACGAAAGTCATCGAAATATATAAACATTGATTCTTTAATCGGAAGAGTAATGATTGGATTATACCAAAGATAACAGGGATCCATGTTTTCCGTCTCAGATTCTAGGGACAAAATGATCATGAGATTGAATTTTCTGCAAAAGGCTAATTACGCATTCGGAATGAAATATCTGACTTAACAGCGATTTACATTTCTAAAAGAGAATTTGCATGTTACGAATAAAAGAGATGTTACCGGCTATCAATACCCCTAGGAGGGGGGGAGGTCTAGCGAGGTGATAGGTCCAGAGGGTACGGAACCCCCCCCCCCCCCCGAAATATAAAAAAAAAATTACTTTGCTTCATGTAAGAAATAATATTGAAAATCATGAATTCACAAAAGGTTTCATTGAAACAATGAATTTTTGCGTTTATGGAAAGTCTTAAAATTATTTTAAAACCCTCTAATTAGTACAATGTTTTCAAAATTTCCACCCCTGGTTTTGGACCCCCCCGAACGAAATTCTAGGCTACCCCACAGATTCTAGATAATTGAATTTTGGTTGCCAAACATTTACATACCATTCGCAAGGATGATGACGAACTCCCTTTCAATGACAGACGATGGGAGATTTAAGTATAACAGATTTTTCAAGTGAAAAAAACTTTTTTAAATTACAAAATTAGCTAAAGCAAGCTCCATAGTCTTAAAAAAACTAGATATTCAATTATAAATAGGTCAGTGGTTCAAATTCAAAATAATTTCTCCCAAAATATTTAAAGTCTTGATTGAACAAATCTTTTGCAAAATTCAGAGGGCGTAAAATATATAGCAATTAAAATACCAAAGAAGAGTTTATTACGATGAAAAGTCATAATTTTCCCAATGGATGATTCAAAAACAAACTCATATGAACCTCATATATCGTCATATTAGAGTTTTTATTTTAAAAAAATCAAGTGTCTACGCATTGGCGATTATTATGATACAAAGATAATGGTTATTTGGTAATGGCATTTCGACGCTTATGCGGGATAATTACCAACTCCTCGATGAAATTGGTAGGGAAAGAATGAAACACATGCTCTCGTTTGAAGGGTAAATATGCACAGATTAATTCACCGGGATTCAATGACCGCAGCCGAATGAATCGTAAACAGATTCATGCAGGTGGGGGATTTTAGAAGGAGAGATGCATAAATTCGGACATGAACACGTACGCTTGACATGAGATCATACGAAATGGAAACATATGCCGTGCTTAAAAGAACCTACACACTCAATTGCAGAGGCACTTGATCTCATCGACGGTAATTAAATTAATGTCACACATGAAAAAATTTTATTCAATCGCACTATTTGTCGTTGTTAATTAATGAATATCTCAACATGGTGGGCTATTCCCAGCCTTTCCCTAGTTACTAGTTTGAAAAAAACAATAACTTTCCTAATACGATGAGAGCACAAGCGGCAGTCAAATGAAAACTTAAAAATCACAAGTACCTGTACACGGCCATCAAGCATCGAATTACCCTCGGTAGGGCTATTTCAAACATCACGAGTATTAAAAAAATCTTTTCAACTGTTCGACCACTTTCTCCTTAAATATGTTAGCACACTAAAAAACCTTGCTCCCAATCCAGTTACCAGCTCATTTAACGGGGATAGATCGAAATTCCGATTATGGTCTGAATATAATTAAAAATTTTTTCAAAACAATATTCATACAGGATTCAGATAAAATAGAGACTCACTCACTATTTGAGGAAATGGAAGGGGGTGTTAAGAACAATCCACCCGGGATTTGAAACCGAGACCTTTAGATCAGCATTCTAGCGCTTTCCTCACTACTATCCACCCAAAATTTATTATAATCAAAGCTAAGCAAGTGACGGTTCATTGCTTTAATTTCTGTCATTACACTATCATTATCACTACCACTATAACTAGAATGGTTACATGAAGAAATTATCTCATTTAATAGTTTTAAGGTAGCACTAGTCAATTCGGAAAATTCAATATCAGAATACGATAATTGTTTCAAATCGATTATTGGCGATAGGTGCAATGACTATCATAGGAACTCAACGGTTCACAAAAAAAATGACGAAATAATATCCAGATACGTCGCCCGATGAAAAATCGCCTGCCGATTAAATATATCGACATATCTACCGACAAAAAAAATCCCCTCGTGCAAATATTTCGCGAACTATATATCCAATTGTAAGATATATCGAGTTATCAGATATTTATCTAATATATCACGGTATCATTGCGTGATATACGCAATGATACCGTGATAATAATAGATAGATCCTAATGTATTTGATTATCGTTATCTCTCCCAATATTTCGATAAATTGATCTACTTAAGAGAAATACGAATCTCAATTTCGAGTCTCCTAATATGAAACAGAATGTCGAGAATTCTTAGGCCTAGAGCCTTCAAAATTAGCGGCATCAAATGTTTAAAGCCTTCAAACTTAACGGCATCAAATGAACCGCTGGAGACTCGGTGGCTAGGCTTAAATTGCTTGAGCACTTGAGAATAGATATCTTAAAGAGCGACGCAGAGAAAATTTATTGAGAACCCCACTATATTTCCAGGTCTGACAAAAACGATACATCGAGAACGAAACATGCCGAACGGATAAGTATGGGAATTCGTTTTCCCCCCTAAAAATGAAGTACTTTAATTAATGATACCAGTGATTTCGTTAAAGCATTTCCTTTTTATGTGTAAAGGGCTGGTATCATAATACGGCGGTTATCTACACGTCTTATTATGCGGTTTTCGGGGTTGCATGCATATATTAAAAGATGCCATTATGGGAATTGCACTAAGGGGATAGCATTATTTTTAAACCCAATCCCTCTCTTAATTCAGCTAATGCCTGAATTGCTGTTTTCTAATATCGTGAAATATAGATTGCATACAGTCTAGAAGCATTAGGGATTTAAATAAATGCTAGGCGAAATTTTGCAAAAGCATTTCTTTTTATTAGTAAACGGTTGGTGTTCTACAACCTCTGGCAACACGTTTATTGAGGCGGCTGCTGGGGAGGTATGTATATCGATTGCTAAGTTCTAACAACACGTATCTCAAAGACAGCAACTTTTCCGGAGAGCATAAAAAAACTTTTTAAATTTTATAAAATTTTCATTGAAATTAAAAACAAAAAATACATAAAACTGAAAAAGAAGCATACATAAGCAAAAAAAGAGTTGTTTTTTTCTTGAATTTTATTTTTTATTAACAGTATTATCAATATCAACTCCGAGCGGCCAAATTTTGAGATATGTGTTGTTAGAACTAAGCCATCGATATGTAGATATAGATTAAATGCTTCTATCATCCTTTCCCTCACGCGCTTTTTTATATTTCGTGTACCATAAATCGCCCAGTTGTCCTTCTTCCTCCATTCAAAAACACAAATAATAGAGCTTTCTAAGCATCGCCGCGAACTAATGTAGCCACCGAAGTCGAACTGGGGGAGTGCTCATGAATAAATTTAATTGGCTCGAAATGAGTGCAATAAACGGTCGCAATAGATATTCATCTAGCCACGAAGAGGATTAAAATAGGTGCGTTGCTTCAATGGAAGAAAACCCATCTCTTCAACCTGATCGCGGTACTTAAGAAGAGCTAAACTGCTGGGTAATGGTAAAACTTTTTCGCTCTGGAAGAAAAGAATGATAATTAGTTGGACGATATGTTTTCCTAAAGGGGAAAATGCAGTCTAGGGAATTACGAAATACCTTTGCACTCTTTGCCTCCATGATGCAGGCTGTTTTCTTTTTTACAAAAGACCTCGGGAATATTAGCTACTGCCAACGTCATATTTTCGTATATCCATGATCTAACTATGAGACAAATACGCAAAGTTAAAATGGACTTCAGCTTAATTTCATAAAGTTCAGCCGTAATTACCAGTAGTAACTTCCACGACTCCCGTCTTTCCTATTCTAAAGAATTTTACGGAAAAAATGAACTGTATTTAATGAGACTATTTGAAGGGAATTTAATAAAATGAATTCGTTAAAATTAATTTTTTTTAATTATTTATAAAAGTTCTGCTGAACTTACAAATAGCTGTTTAAAATAATAAAAATCCAAATTCAAATCCAAAAATTAGCCATACGCAGCCATACATACCTTATTTATAGAAGTTCAAATTTTATCACAATAATCATTTAAGGCGATAATATTGAGAAAATGTAAATAAATGCTTCAAATTGATTATAATGCATTGCATATACAAATTTTTTGAAATAATATCCCACACAAATTTAAAATAGCAATGTACTTAAAACAAGAATGACAATCACAGCATGAAATATTACTTTTCTTGAATGATAGGAAATTGATATCAAAGGCCTAAGGAAGCCGGATGCCGGATACACTGACCCCGGTAAACTTATCATAGTTATCTATTGCACCTGATATTGATCAATTACTCATAATATTGGCCAGTGCAATTAACAAACCTTACAAATTTTAGGACGCTTCATGGCGCTATATAGATCATCTAGCTCTGGGGTTCCGTCTCCACCTTGTCTTGCGTTTGTTTAAAATGCCGAATCCTATCTAGTATATACATTGCTAATAAAAGTTCTCCTAAGAATTCGACGGAACTCATGACAGCGATAAAATTATTTCCAGTATGATACATAGCATCCACTCACATTCGGGCTACCAGAATAGCCCATCGTTAGAGTGCCATAGAGAAAAAGCGGCTCCACGCTGTACTGAAAATCCCATCCAAGCGAGTAATCGCGCCGGGAGACAAAAAAATAGCCGAAGAATAGTTCCGACATTAATATCTCCTTAGCACGCCGCCCTTTCATCTAAACGATAACATTTCCTTCCTGTATCTTTGGTTAAATGGACGATATTCTATCTAAAAAATGTATCAATCTATTATATTTTTACACAATTACCGCTAAATTAGGCACAATTACTTAACTGCCACTCGAGAAAATTACTATATCTGTCGAGTGGCCAGCGGGTTAGTTTGGGGTAATTATTTTTGCTTCATGAAATTTGGAGGATGTGAAGGAAAAGTTCCCATTATAACTTTTGATGCACTTACTATTTCAGCAAAACACATTTCGATTAACTGTTTTTCAGAGAATCATAGTCGGCCAGCACCTCAGGCAAAAGTTGATCCCTGTCAAAAGCTAAGCGTGCTGACTTTTTTCGACAGTGTTATTTTTTCATAGTCTCAACAGGCTTGATGCAAAAAGAACTTTTCAAAAATTTCACGTGGCACGTTTAAATTTGAAACGAGAAAGTATCTCCATACTGCGTTTCGCATATTTTTTTTCCATTTGTTCCCCGACAGGCGCCGCATTAGGTAAATATCGGCTGTGTGTGAGCAGCACCGTAAAGTTTACAGGTCCACCCTCGTAGCATCGCTTGAAATTTGACTCTCTATCAATTTTTTTCGATAAAGAAAAGGAAAAAGGTGCACCTATTCAAAAAATAATTCGGTACACCGGGAGTCAGTCAATCCACACCTCTTTCGGCGCGAAATATTGCAGCTCTCAGAGCTTCGTGATATAGTAATACGCGCACGCACGAAAAAAATATTAACGTATTCTCGCTCACCGCCCGCGATTCTCCAGATATGCTTCATTGACGTCACGTTCCATTTTTTCCCATTTTTCCCGGATTCCAAAAAAAAAAGAGAAGAGGATTGGCAAACAACCGGATGAAAAAAAAAATAAAGGCAAACATGACGAAAGGATGGTCGTTGGATGGACCCACTGCATGTAAATGTCAGAGAGGGATTAGTCTCCAAATTGAACGGAATATTCCGACTAATAGTAAATCGCACGGATCCATGACGAATATTTGTTATATATTTTTTTTCGTGAAATGGGAACTCCGGGGATGAATCGAGGAAAACATTTCACGCAGGCCGCGTATGCGACGCAAAAAAAAATTGCCCTTCGTTTCCGGAGGATTCAAATGCTGGTAATACATGTCTCTTTCCGCTAGGTGGTGCTCAATTGCCAAGCGGGATTAGGAGCAATTAAGGAATACGCCGGAGCTGAGCCAAAAAGAAAGTTTTCGAGCATGAATATGTGCGTATTTCTATTTTTTTATTGCATGGAGACATCCGTTCCCCACATCACCTGTGACTTAAATCATTAAATTATACCGCTACGCTATAATTATTTATTCTCTTACCCTTTGATTAGCTTAAACAATCTCAATAGAACAAGTTATTCAAAAAAATAAAATTGTTAAACAATAAAGTATACTTTTGAAAATTATTTAAAGAGTATAGTGGTCTCGACAAATACTCAATACAGCTACCAAGTACAACAAAACTCCAGCGGCAGAAAGAGCAAAGCATAGTAGACGGGAACCTATCGCACACCCTCGCAAGCAAGGAGGGATATTTAGAACCGGGCAGATAGTGCCATTATGAACGATGTATGAACATCTACATCTATCCTGAGGATATATAAAAACCCGGTTGAATAAATAAAAATTTTAAGTAACTGAAGAAAGCTTATAATAATTGCTAATTCAGAGTGTCCTGGATATCAGACAATTACTTATACCACTTATTTTTTATCAGAGCGCGACCCGGGTTTCAATGAATTATCATCATTTTCAGGCGCAAATTATGATTTGTTTATCTTTTTATAGCTACCTAGTTACTTGATGAATTTTAAAACGGACGCCAGAATAGGGGAAAAAGATGGGTAGAGATATTCATTTATAAGAGTACTGTCCTGACTTTCAATCATTTTTAAAATTTCTAACTGCTCCCTAGAGTTCAGTACACGGCGGTCATTAAATATCCGTTTTAAAATCGCTCCTATGGCAGTTGCATATTAAGTGTTTAGCAAAATTACTTTTTTCATTTTTGTTATGTTTTTAAACACTTAAATGTTCTTTCTTCCTGATTTCAAAACTTCTTTCTGTCTGTCAACAAGTAACTAGGTAACAATAATTAGATAAATATCATAATTTGCGCCTGAAAATGATGATGATTCAATGAAACCCGGGTCGCTCTCTGATAAAAAATAAGTGGTATAAGTAATTATCTGATATACAGGAAACTTATAATGGAATACCACGAAGTAAAGCAAGAGTTAGTGATTTTTTTATCGCTAATTGCGAAGCTAAAGAGTGTCAGGGATCCCCTCTGAATGGGTAGTTAAGGAATTCATGGCCACGGATACGGATAAAAAGTGGACACTTGTGGCAATTTCTGTCCAACGTATCAACAATGGGAGCACGGTTAGTTGCTCTTGGACAAGGTCCGCAAAAGAAATCCGTCCACCCTTGCCCTTGGAGAGAACTGAACGCTTAGGGAATTCTACGGGAAAACGCTTATTTTTCCAGTTTACTCTTTACCTCTTCCTTTATCTCGGGAAGGATAGTACCCAGAGAAGCAGGTAACTTGTAACTTGGAATTCATGGCCACGTGGCAGGATATTTATATTTTCTATTTGAGAATGCCAAAAAGTGTGCCTACCCGGTAGGATTACAAACCGCAGAAGTTTCATAACGTGACGTAACGAACATTAATGAAAAAACAACGCAAAGGACTCGTCGGACGCAACTGAAAGTAGTGCTACGGGGTTCGGAAGCATGAGGTACTAACTTTGGTCGCAATCCGAGCACCCGTATGAAAACGCATAGTGGACAGACAAACAGACATCCGCTTTTATATTTTTTGATTTTTCGCGGGTGAAGGAATACCACGCTCTTTTGTATGCTTTTCCATGATTCTGTGGTATTTCGATACC
Source organism: Ischnura elegans (assembly GCF_921293095.1). NCBI lineage: Eukaryota > Metazoa > Arthropoda > Insecta > Odonata > Coenagrionidae > Ischnura > Ischnura elegans. The sequence continues at coordinate 92,111,725 of NC_060248.1, forward strand.
TCCACTGCGTAAACGCTCAACAATCGCCTACCGATTTGCAACATCGGGTACCAAACCCAAGTTATTTTATACCTTCCGTCAACCATTTGGACATTTCGAACACGCCAATGCATTTTTCGAAGCTCACACACTCGAGAAATGAATCGCTGTCAAACTATAAAAAATTACTGAGGGATGTATTTCAGAGACTCAATGTTGAGTCCTAACTTTGAAATGGTGATTAAGAACTCAATTTTAAATTGAGTTCGAGTTGGAGTTCATATTTTAGAAACTAGCTTCAACTCAACTCACTTGATCTAGATTAACTTTGGTAAAATTAACAAATTAATGCATTTGCCTAATCTATTTTCATTCATGGCTTCCTGCTTATCGAAAATTAGCATCAGTACATTAAAATGCCGCTCGTGGAATTGCTTATACGAGAGTAGTCTCATTTTAAAATCACGACCTGATGGTGACGGAACTTGGCAACTCAATTTGAGTTGAAACTCAAGTGAGGTCTCGTAATGTCACCGTGGCAGCAGACTCGTGTTTGAGGTAGTATCAATAATAATAATAAGAATAATACGATAATTCGTCATTATTGGGCGAGATTGATAGATCTTCCATCTAACCCTTGATTTTACACAAATAAATTCGACTCGAGTTCAAAAAATAATAATATTGAAATGCCAGTGATTTAAATTCACAATTTCAAAAGGATGTGGCGACACACTGCGAAAATTCCCCACAAATATGATTCCACATTTTGAGGATCAATAGAAGACTCGTTTAACCTGGTTTAAGTGTGTATCTAACTTTTCAATTGAAGCTGTAGATCACATAAAAATACTGCCACCAATTCAATAGAGGAAAACTGCGTTCTTCTCGAATATTGTGACGCAGTTATTTATGGGAATTTTTTAAAACGCTACAAGTAGCACAGTTCCCGAGTCTAAATAGCCCGGAACTGAAAATTCCTTCACCACATGTGAGTGGCAAATAGCAGGATAATTACAAATGTAATTCAGTCAAAAAAGTTTTTTGGTCTAGGATACCTACACATATGTATATGATATACCAAGCTTAGCAACTTTTAACAACATTATCATTGATATTCAAAGAACTACCTACGTCAAGTAATCCTCTGGGAGGAAAAATGCGCGCCCTAATAATAGCAGCAAAAATTTCCTTCCGATTAATTTATGGAAGATATTTTAGGAGCAAAGTACATCTAGAGTTCGTAAGATATGAGGTAGTGGTATGAGTTTTCCTTTAATGTTCATTAACGAGAAAAGCCATGCTCACATCCGTCTGATAAATTAAGATTAAAGCCTTCAAATATAAATCAATACATCATTTCAATTGTGAGGCCAGAGAGAAATAATATTGGTCGGAGTTGTTGTAGAGTGTCTTTAATAAGAGTAAGAATAATTTAATGAGTGTAAGAAACTTAAAACACCACAGAGATAAAGCTATGTAATGCCACAAATAAAAAGGAGTAAATAACAACTGAAAGAACCTTGCCTTAAAAGAAAACGGTAGCACGAAAACTATCTATATCTGCTGAGCCAATCCACGAATTCAAGGAAATGATAGTTTAATTAATAGGTATTTACGCACGCATTTAGTAGCATTTAGAAGACGCACAAGGAGTAGGAAGAATGCCGGCTAAATGGATAAGATGAAGAGAGATATGTAGAACCGATGAAAAAACATCTGAGAACATGTGCGTGTAGTTGTGAGCAGTAATATTTGTTCAACCTTCGAAAGAATTTCCCTATTGACGTACTAACTACATGAGGATATTATATAAATATGAGGGTAGCCATTCAGCGTAATGTGAAACACTCTGCTCACTTCAAATCAATCAATATTTTTAAAAAAACTTTCAAAACCGATATGATAACTTTTAAAACATCACATTGGAAAAAAAGTTTGGAAAAAATATTTCTTTGGTGCTGTTTGAAAAATAAAATGTGAGTCCAAAATTCACCCCTAATCTGTCTATCTCTCCAAATCCGCTCTTTCCGGCATGCATCCCCGTCTGCATTCAGTGACCGTGGTCATCTCTCAAACTATCATCTAAATGGCAACACTCTTGCCCTCTCTTAAGTTCCAATATCACGAATAACGCAAAATAGGAAATGTATTAATCCAAGTTTCTTCCAGTTCTTAGAACCTTTTTATAATCCTCAACTTAGTTTTGAATTGAAATCTTCAGGAAATTCAAATAATGATCCGAAATATATCTTATCAGCGATAAAGCAGGGAAAAAATTCGCGACAAGCGTGAATTTCATTCTTACCCGAAAAAGTTGAAACTACGTCTTGACGCAAACTCTGGAGCACTGTTTGAGGGTAATTTGAACGAGACGAGAACAGTAAGAACTTGCAGTGGAAGATCACCCGTGGGAGTCCCGTCGGAAATGCATACGCAAGCGAAGTGAATAAACAATGTGCTCCACTTCTGCTGAAAGAAAATTGTAAATAAGAACACTGTAGTCAGAATTTAATTAATTTTGCCTGTTATTCCCACTGGATTACCGAGGAATTTTTTATCAAGACCGCAGCTGAATAAAGTGGTGGGTATATTTTTCTTAAAGAATGGAAGCCGAGGTATATTTTGATCTCATATTCAGAGTACGCTGATGACACCCGCTGTAAGAGTCAACAAGTTAAATTGTATAGGAATGAGTAATGAGTTCTTATCATTTAAAAATTATATTTTTAAATGATAAGAAATTTTACCGCGAATAACGTTATCTACAATGGGCCGAAATAAAAAATGTTATAAGAATTATTTATTAAGGAATTTTTAATTCACATATAATCAATCCCTAATTCAGAAATAATACCCCAACCATATAGTTTTCAGTTTCGTATTTCTTGTCGAAAGAATTTTACTCTCAATGCGAATGTTCCAGCATTAAATAAAATCCGTAAATATATGAGATGTAATAAATTCACCTTGCACTTGATGGTATTTTTTAAATGAGACTATACAACTCTTTTCGATGTAAATTTCATTTATCGAGTGTTATAAACGCAAAATAAGGAGTTCAGGCTACATATATGAATTTTTCGTTTCCTTCCTCTCTATGGAATAGCAACATTTTGAGACATATGCAACAAATAAATAATTGCATAACTTGATGACCTTCACCCTCTGTATGCATGTGCACATGAAAAGTTAGAGGTGGATAAATTTAGAACAGTAAAAAAGTGCAGTATGATGCGTCTACGAAGAATAACACCTTCGACCGCTCCGAAATTTCCTCAAGTAAATTATTGATAGTGATAGAACTACGGTAGAGTACACCATTGCCTGCACACAATTCAATCCTAAAGATTTTATTCAAATATGCCCCTCGTAGTTTTAATTTTCTTAAGACCATAACAGAAATAAAACGATAAATTTAAACGCACGACATACGATAACCTGGTTTCTTATTCGAGTGAAACGCAAATCGAGCAACGATAGTAACGAACCTATCAGTTATTTAAACGATTTGTCATCATCAAGGGATGCGCGTAGTTTTTTCAAGCAGTTATTGTTCAGGAGCGCTGCTGTTGCTACTTGAGAAAATTCACATTGGTAGCGAATATAGCCGTATACTATATGTGCGGTTGTTATGAACCTAATATTAGTATAAACTTATTACATTTTGACCACGTTTTCATGGCGGTATTCGTGAAAGAAATGTTATTCAGTAATCAAAGAATAGAGCTTTTCCCAACCAACAACCACGAGCAAATAAAGACTCGAGAATACATGGAGTGATTTTGAATGCCCTATAGAAAATGCGGGAGAAAAATATTTATGCTAATGTAAATATCGCGATAAAATCGTGATATATTCATTCATTATTTTTGCGCCCAACTAAAAATAATCCTAGGCACCTTCGTGAAAATATTACCTCAACGTTGAATTTAGTGAAAGAAAAATATTTTTTTTCTTGCTAAACCCAGAATGTGGATGGTTATATTCTGATATAGGTAAATAATAAATAATCACATAGCATTTTGGGAGAAAAACCACTAAAGCGGGTTCCCATCCCAGAGCATTTAGCTGAGTTGGTAGAACGCAACCACGCCGCCGCAATGGGTTGAGAGATCATGTCATCTGGATTCCCTGAGAGAAAAACGGCCTCAAATTTGTAACTGGATACCTTTGAGATAAACGTTCCCGGTCATGGCGACCACGGAAGGACTCTATTAAGGCCGATTGGAGCGCAGTGTTCTTAAGAGGCAGCGATTCGCGAGAGTCACATTCTTTCTCTGAGAATTTCTCCTGGGGTTCACGGAGGTAAGACCGGAATCGCCCGTGGGCCAATGAGGAGTTACTGCAGTTTTACTCCCGCGGGTACCACGACCTCGCACAGGGGGCTGGTTTACGCCCTTGCATTTGAGGGAATGGTCTTAAGGAGACTTTCAGCCTGTCAAAACTGCTCCAGCCCCAACTTACAGAAAGACCACTTTGCTCGGGATATTTCAGTGGAGTAAGTAGAGTTAGAGTCCTTTCCTCCTTGTGCTCCCGAGTAAACAATCATTTTTAGGATAGGCAATTTCAGAAATATCCAGGTTCATGTTACGGGTGAATTGGTCGCATAGCTTTAGAACACACGGAGTTTGAAAATATATACTCCTCTGTTTTCGGTAACTACCTCGACATGTAACATTTGCAAGTAACAGGTGAAGTACACACCATACAGTGCAATATTATGTTGCCTTACCTTATGAACATCCCCAGGCCAAAATAGGTTTTGGAAGATCAAGTTTTTTTAAACTCATTATATACTCATATTTTTTAAATGGTAGAAAATTATTCTTCTAACTGAAGCTTTTAATTCATTTTTTTCAAAATGAAGGACAAATATCGGGAAGTATAAACACTACCTACAATAAATTAGGTTCTGACTATGGAACTGCAAATATATTAAGCAATGTATGCACACTATGATTTCCTTTTGTCATCGATAGATAACCTGGTTTCTCATTCGAGTAAAATGCAAATCTATCAACGATAGTTACGTACCTAATCAGTTATTTAAACGGTTCGCATGCTAGACATCAATGTTTTTTACATTTTTACCAACCATAACACTATTAATTTTTCGTTAATTCTTCGTTAAAACTTTCGCGGGTGCTCGTCATTATGATTAAAAACTTTTGGGCTATGTCGCCGCGTCAATGCTTTGGGTGGCCCCAACGTTTCCCGACCGATGCTGGTCGCTTTTTCAAGGGATTATGGAGAGATGGGAATTTAAGATCTTTTATATAGGTGTCTGTGTCAGGAGGTGGAGGGAGGGGAGCCGGAGAGGGAGGGGAGCCGGAGGTTGGGGAAGTGGGTTGCTGCTTGTTTCTTCTTATTACGGGTTGCCAAGTACGGCTAATTTTAATGCCGGTGTCTCTGTTGAAATTATTCTTATCTTCTTTGGATATTTCAATGGCTTCTCTGACGAGTCTCTGTTTAAAACCTTTTACTCTTGCGAGGATTTTGACTTCCTTGAGGTCGATGATGTGGCCAAGCGCTGCGTGTTCAGCTATCGCGGACTTTGTTGATTGCCCCAGCCGAATCGCTCTCTCGTGCTCTTCTAGGCGTGTTTTGACCGACCTGCCTGTTTCGCCGATGTAGTTCTTCCCGCAGGTCTGGCAAGGAATTTGGTAAACCCCTTCCACTTGGAGTGGAGTTCTATCCTTGACGGTGTTTAGGAGATGTTTTATCTGTATGTGAGGCGAGGAGATTGTCCTTATCTGGAATTTTCGAAGGATATTTACTATTACGTCTGTCGTCCCCTTAATGTATGGCAGGAAGGCTTTCTTCTGGTCGCTGAGGTCATTTATGGATGAGTTCGCGGCTTCTGCGGCGTTGTTTTTCATTTCGTTCTTTTTGATGACTTTATTAAAAGTACGAGAGATAACTCTGTCGTCGAATCCCTAATTCGTATCACTATCCCCGTAACACTATTGCATCAAAATTTTAATCACGAGAGTTATCGATATTAAAAGAGTTCCATATGTTACATTTAGAGGCATGCAAAAAAGGGATCATTTTTTGGCGAAAAGTGGTATTATTTACCCATATGATTGGCGTAATTTTAATCACAGCATAGTGGATGTTTATTTCGTGCCACCCTCGTTTTAAGACCACCAATGAGCTCTGAATTTCGCAAATCAATGACTATTGTAAATTTAAGCAAATAATCTGCCGTATAGACTGATGCACGTTACGCATTTCTCAAGAAAAAAATATGAATAGTACGTCACTAGCCTCTGAATATAAGCGAAGCATAAAAGTAAAGGGATATTGATTCTAATGCATTATGCAAAAATAACTGCAGCAGTTATTATTCATTTAATTACTATTCATCAAAAATTATTATGTTCGCATGCATCATGATATAGATGTGTACCTAAAAAAAATATAAAATTTCATCAGTCAAGTATACATCTGCAGATTAGCCATTGGTTTACCTTTAATTAAAGGCATTTGCAAAAACTCAATCGAGTGTATCATGTTTCATAGTTTATATAATTACTCTATCTATCAAATAATTGTACCAGTCGTCTTTCGATATAAATCATTCCTAATTTTCCGGGTAATTATTTTTAATACAAAGAAACAAGAGCCGCGTAAAACATTTAATTGGCGAAGATAGTGTCCACTCTGTACCTTCTCGCTGACGAAATACCAAAAATTGCACACAATCATCGATGGCTAGAATAAATTATATTTCTTTCACGTCTTATTATAAAGGAATAGGAAATAGAATTGCCCAGATACCCAGTTTTACAGAAAGAATGGCTTCCATACACTTAAAACTTACTGTCGTGGCGACACATTGAGTAGAGGAATGATTTATATGAAAATGTAGTCCAAATTGTATAAATTCACGTTTTCTCGGGAAAGCCCTGAATTTGGTTAAAACATTTTGCCTTCGCTTTCTTCATTTCCAATTTTCCCGTAAAAAACACATTATGACCTTTAAAGCGGGGTTCCAACATTTACAATGCACAAGACAAATGGCCATACCCTGGAAAGGGGCAACCTACCCCACGCCGGCGGGACTGGATTCGCGACACTCGCTTTGACACCATTCCCTATTTTTTTATACGACCTAGGCCATCTTAGGTGAATTGATAATCATTTGAAATTCACTGTTACAATTCATTTTCTGAGTTTTCTGAGACGACTATTTATTTTTATTTTAAATTAATTCTAAGTTGATAAACACTATAATGTCGAAAAAGTGATGTATTGAAACTAAAATTCACCAAAAAAATTATTTTATTCCTTAAAATTTCATGTGTTCACTACTTTCATCCACATCGTCATCACAAGTAAGCTAATCGTATTATTGGTTTGACGCAATTCTCCGTGAATCTTAATCCGCGAACTGAATAAAATACAAAGGAAGGCTGCGAGTTTCGTCAAAAACTGCTAGGGGCGTGCAGACAGCGTCACCCAGGTATTAAGCGAATTAGGCTGGGAGCTGCTGGAGACTCGGAGGCTGCGCGCTAGGCTTAGATTGCTTGAACAGTTGATAAGATAGTCAAACGGTCTTCTCACATTTAAAGTTAAAAACGATGTACAACGATTATTCTACGAAATATTCTCTGTATTTTAATGCGAAAGTTATTAATATGAAATAAAATGATTGGGGCTCCTTAATACACAAAACGAAACGAACGTAATGATAACCGTATTAAAAATCTTGTTTATTTTGTAAGCGCTTGGGGGGAACGAGTCCCAGTGCCCCCTCAAATCCCCCCCCCCGAAATCCGCCTATGAATACAGTGGAGAGACGCGCAGATTCTTACTCAAGGAAGAAAGAGGCTGACCAACGTCTCCTGGACGACGCAGGAAAAAAAACGAGGGAGCCATAGTCTCCCCTTCTGCACGCATCATTCCCATCTCTGGAGGTCCATGCCAAAGGAATTAATGTCCCCTGAAATGACGCCGAAACTAGGCTAAAAGTTATCTTTGTCCCACCCCAACCCCCCTACCTCAGCCCCCTCCTTCCTTCCGCTATCCTTTCCAAACCCGCAAATAGAAGTGGACTGCTCCGCTTGAGAAGTCATTAAGGGGTGGTTAGAACCGTTTTGTCTCGCTTTATCTACGTGCGACATGAGGCGTATTCTGCCCCTACCAAATCCACCCCTTCGATTTAGCTCATTCCTCCGTAATTTCCCTCTTTTCCTCGAAACGCCTAGCTTGAATCTTTTTAATGCCTTCGTATAGTTTTGTTCCGCTCTAATTGATAGAAAAGCCGAAATTAGAAGCTCTGAGCGATAATCAAACATCCTGATGTTCATTCGAACGCGTTGAATGTGATCAAGTGTTAATATTATTTTATAGTTACAATTGTTTGTGTTAGCATGAAATAACAACAAATCATGTCATACAGTAAAAGTATCGCTTCTTCTCGCCCACATGATAATTCTATTTTCATGTGTTTGATTGCTGAGGGTATAAACCAATCTCAGACAATAATAATGAAAAAATAAAATAAAAATATAATAATTAATAACATCTCTCTAAAAGTGATGTAAACGTTTGGAAATTTGTCATCCAACACAGAGAAGAAATGCTCCCATATTTTTGGCTGATGTTTTAGACCTTTTGAATTATTAAAGATAGCCTTGTTGCCCATTCGTAAATTTTTCTACCGGAGTAGGTGCGGCGACCAAAATTCCTATTTATAACTTACATATTTGTCCATAAGAAGACGCATCATTTACGTTCGAAAGGTTTTATTTCGATTTGATTTCCTGAGTCATAACATCTCCAACACTTACGCATATAGCTATAGGCTTTCGGGCTAAGAGAACCTATTGCGTTGCTTTACGTGTATTTTATTTCGCTTTCATTGAAGGATAAGCCTAAACCAGTAGATTATCACCAAGCTAGCATATGTTACTCCAACGCACGTTTATTCTGCTACAGTCCGGACATATTTCATGAAGAAATGGGATGCATTCGGAATGATATTCATATTTTTATTCGAGGATAACAATAGTCCGTTGATTCAGAACGGCGTGTTATCGACCGTTACTTTAAATCGATGTTTTATTTTTCACTTCGTAAAAATGTCCCTTGGATTCACTATTCCTCGGAATATCCCTTTTAAAAACGCACATGGCATGAGTCTTACGTCGAGTAAACATTTGATGGTGGACATGAAAACTCAGGAAAGGCGGCCGCATTAGGCTGTCACTGGCGGCGTTTCGAGCGAGATGGGCGATAGTGCCTTGTGAGTTTACGTAGGCGAAGGTGTCCCACGACATATTTAAGCAATAGTAAAAAAGCAAAACTAAAACCTTCGACGACGACCTTTTAGCCACGTTGCCACAATGTACGTAGTTAATTTTTTAACGCCTTACGTACGGTAGTTTTTAAATCCCTAGTACCTCTCTGTTCAGACAGGTATTTGAACCTGAACACTTAAATATGCACTCTTCTCTTAAAAGCGCCACCGTTACTAATTTTTTTATTCTTAATGGAATTTTTTGTACTTACTCTGATATGATGTTAGTAGTCTCTTATGGTGAGGTGCCAATGCGTGAAAGTTGCAGCGTCGAAAAAATTACTTTATTTAAACAAAAAATATGTAGGTACAGACATTATAAAATTGTACAACTTATGCCAAAACATATTATTAATTATAGTTTCCCGTTATATATGAACAAACATAAGTAATTAAATTAAATTGGCAAAATAAAAGGAATGAACAATAAAAAAGATAAATCTTGTTATAAGTCCTTAACGTATGGCTCAGGAAAACGAAGTTTATCGTGATAAGTGAGCAAGGCGTTAAGGTCCATTCCTAAGATAAACTGCCACCGTCTAGAAAAGCTAAAACTACTTGAAAAATGACTAAACCTTTCTGCTCTCAGAATTTAGAAGCATAATTTCATATGACCATCTTCGACAATACATGAAGAACAATCACTTAAAAAATCCAATAAGATGATGAGTTTTGGTGACTCGTTAAAATTCAAAAATGCTGCATAAGAATGTGAATAAATTAGTGACGCCAAAATTTGTACCGTTGAGGTGCTTGTGTTTTATCGCCATCTTTTTCACAAAATTTTATCCCCTTCAACTACGCTTGTCAGCCTAAATTTTTGGATATGTGCCTTGTATAGCTCGTCCAGGAATAAAAAACAGGCATTTGCAATAGTCTTTTTAAGTGTCTATTCGTAATCCACCAGGTAATGTGAATATTTTTCGTCTAAATGTCAAACCAGGATATTTTAAGCGACATCCTTCCTTCGGTATCCAAAAAATCTTGGCCACCATGCTCAATATAGTATATTAGGACATGAATAAAAATGGAGGGTAGAGTCAGTGGATGAATGATTATTAGAATGTTTTTTCGCATCGCTTACCACATATTCATCAAAAAAGGTACTACCAGTGCATTGTATCCCATATTAATATTCAGAAACGATAAGTATAACTCCCCAATGACTATGCTCAGCAGACGATACGAGGAGCACCACAATCTAACGAACCTTGATATAACACAAGACAAACACCTGTTCATAAAAATCAAATAAATGAACCAAAAGGATAGTAAGTAATGCACCAATATTGAAATGTAGCACGGATAATAATAATAATAATAATATCGTTTATTTTCGTAGGCACTGGGGCCCATGAGAAAATATAAGTACATTTTTACATTTCACATTGAGATAGATAAGTAAAAGAAAAAAGTAAATAAATATATATACGTATACAGTCAAATGTGAACAGTGCATATCGCCTAGTGCATGATAAAAAAACAATACAATATTTTCAACAAAAAAAATAAATAATCGCACTTAGATATAACACACTAATTACAAAATTTAAGGTGACAAAAAAAAGAAATATGAACAAGAGATATGAACATAAGAAAGTGAATATAAACAAGAAATATGAACATAAGAAAGTGAATATAAACAAAAAAATATGAACATAAGAAAGTGAATATAAACAAGAAATATGAACATAAGAAATGACTATGCAAGCTGCGAATTATAGTTTTCCTCGTAAATGAGTCGGAAAATGAGCTGATTTTATTTTTTTAATGAAGAGGGCAGCGCAACTCAGTTATAGGTAATCACTGTGTAAATATTACTTTAGCTCTAGTTATTTCCTCATATAAGAGTAATGAGCTACTGCACTTGACAGCGTCTGTTCTTCCTCATGTTAATAAGAGGGACGATACTCATCTCGCCATACCACCTCCTTTCTCGCCTTGAAGTTATTTACATCAGTACAACTACTAGGTAAACATAATTACCTATCAGGATAATATCGATACTGCTTTAATCCTACGTATCCACCTTCACCGTGTCATCAATCATGATACTATATTGCCTCTTCAACATCTTTCGTATGTTACACCATTCCATTACAATTTTAATATAACATGCTATTGACCACACTTAAATGATTTGTTTCAATGATTTAACTTATGATAAAACAAACATATCCAAAAGTATTCAACATGGTACATTTTCCTAAATGATGCATTCGAATGGATGAATGTGTTCTTTTAAGATTTCTATTCTCCTCCAGAAATAAAATTGTGCTCAATAATGTGAAATTTTCACGTTACTCTGTTTTATATCTCAATTTTGAACAATTTATTCGCGGAATTTTACTTCGAAGCCATTTCTTGGTAATTGACTTGTAAAAAATATATATTCCACAAAGTAAAACAGAGACATTGGGAATACAATTTTTGACTTACATGTGTGAAATTAGTATAAGGTATTCCTATTCCCGTTTGATGCAACTTGTAAGACAAAATTCTGAATAAATTCCGTATCTTTAAATGTATTGAGTTAATGTTTTTTACTCTCATGGTGGTCATGTATATGATATAGGTGGTGCCTATTAATTATAATGTTCTTAGTTTGCGTAAAACCTAAAGCGGGCGACAAAATTAATTATTTGTGCATAATATTCTTCCGCAAATTCATTGTCAAACGGTGATGAAATAGGACAGAAGTGTTGAAATATAATTAGGCCAGCTGAAGTTGCCTGGAGATTTTAGGTATTTGCGGTATCAGAAATAAGTAATCACGGTATCAAACCCTTGATGTGTGTGAGATGGCGCTGTTGAATACATTTGTGAAGAAAATATGGACAATCCACTTATTTCAATTACGTCAGTCATGATAAAATGTCCTTAATGCATTCCGGTAGTCTTACCGCACTATGGATAGCACTTGGCCGAAGAATAACGGAATAATGCGCTGGGAATATTGTGTGATTTTATTTTTCCCCCCTCATATATACCTTAAAGTACTTCCTCTTCCCTTCTGAAGAAGCAAACCAACTGACTCTTCGTTGTGTCTTGCATACACAGCCACTCCAGGAAAAAAATAAGATTAAAAATGAGCGATTTATAACTCAGAAACATAAGTTCCTAGAACACTTATTGGAGACACTCCAAATAACAACTCACCGAGAATCGTATTACCTTCACCAACGACTTTCTATCTTCCACATAGTATTTCTCGGTGAAAAAAATAGACACAGGGCAACATAAATTGTTAGAAAATAAACAAAAACTTTAATCATGCTGGTACAAGGGATAACAGATACTCCTTCTTACTATTTCCCGGTCAATATGACGAACGTTTTAATTATGTTACTTTCATCTATGTTTGTTTGTCCTTCCGGGAATTATATTTCATACTCAAACCAACTTCCCGTTCAGCTATCGACTTAAAAAGTTCAGAACCAGATGATAATGCATTCTTGCCTTAATTCTGGTTCTCTATAGGCAGTACGAACTACCATTTTCGACAACAAGCATTTTTATTGATCGTTCAGCAACAGCACAAAGAAGGTTGCCTTCGACGCAAAGGATAACGCGTCTGACTATGGATCAAATGATTCCAGGTTTGAACCCTAGCAGGGTCGTTACTTTTTCCGAATACTTATTAATTTTCTTACAGGTTGGCTTTGCGCGTCTTTCGTCATTTTAGGCTTTGCTATCTCGCACTTTTTCACGCAAAAATTTTCTGTAGCCTTATAGGTATAACTGTTATTACATCAAATTAAGATAATAAGGTAACAATAATTTAAAAATAAATGCAAAAAATGACGTTTCCATTAAAACTAAAAAGAATGAAACAATGTACAAATTTAAAAAATTAATTAAAATTCCCACTTTTCTAATCAAACTAAAAAGAAGAAATTCCCCCCTGTTTTGGTCCAAGGTCCTTGGCTTAAATTTTACAGAGAAGAGACTATATGCTCAAAATCAAAAAAGCTATGTGCATCAATTTCAACACCTTGAATCAAATCATTCCCTGTAAATATGCATTCCAAAGCGGCAACTAAAATATCAAACGTATGACGATGAGTTTATATGACTCCTGTGCCAAAAATAAATCAAATGTGTACCACGTCTTAGGTTTTGAAGATGTAGAATTTTATCCGTAAAATTCTGAGACCTGAGGCATTGAGGCAAGGCTGAGAGGTTTATTTTCGTCTTTTTAGTAAAACGAAAACGAGGTTTTCTTATACTTTTTAATTTACATCTACATCTACATCTATATAATACCCCGCAAGCCGCCTAAAAGGCGTGTGGCAGGGGGTGTTAGGACACCAGCCGTTTACAGCTAAAAAAAAATGAAGTACTCTAACGAGGTTGGTACTAGCGTTTATTAAAGTCCTTTATGGTTCGGGGGAAAAACGAATTCCCATATCTATTCGTTCGGCAAAACATCTCTCTTAATTATCGCTTCTATCGGACCTGGAAATATAGTGTGGCTCTAATATTATGTTCTCTGTGTCGCTCTTAAAGATATCCATTCTCAATTGTTCAAGCAATCTAAGCCTAGCGCGCAGCCTCCGAGTCTCCAATGGCTCCCAGCCTAATTCGCTTAACATCTGGGTAACGCTGTCTGTACGCCCGTAGCAGTTTTTGACGATTTATATTAATATTATTTATAGTAATATCAACTTACAAATACGCCCAAAAATCAGCCAGCGCCTTGTAGACCGAGGATACAACTTCGTCCTCTACCATTTGTATGCCGCTTCGCCGGCAATATAGTTTTCTATATTACAATAGTCGATAATAGCACTTTATTTAATCCCGTACGAAGAAAAAAGGGTTATACTATTTCTATTAACTCCTTCATAGGCCGGTCAAAATAGGCCTTGACCCTTGCATAATTTCCCAATAAGCTGAAAATTTGCAGGAACTCTAGGGATACCACTCTAATGAAATCCTGAAAAGTACCCATCGATCCTGTGTGTGCAAAAAATTTTATTTAAGGTCAAAGGTCACAAAAATGGATTCTTTTTTAATATTTTTTTGGCCAAACCTTGAGTTTTACGATAAAAATTTCTTGACCAAAATTATAGATAAAATTATTATCTACAAAATTGTCATGTACTTTTTTCTTTAAGATTTACCATCTATGGGAAAACACCATTCGTAAGTGAGCTAATTCTGTACTCTCCGCAATACGCATGATTATATTGATGCGTCCTCTGAATATTATTGGACGCGTAACACGCATCCTAGCTCTCACCTGCCCATCCGCCAACAGTCGGGACAAAGGGTCAAAAAAATACGCAATACTTCATGCGCATCTGCTATTGACACATAAAAATCACCGTTTGTTGAATAACAACTTTTTGTTAAAATGTCATCATCTTCAATTCAGATCCATCCTAGGACAAGTCCCAGTTGTACTTCTCTATTTGGCACCCACATTTCCATTTCTTGATAACTCCTATTTTCCCTCGATTCCGTCAATATTTTCTTTTTTTCCAAGTCAATTTTTCTCCTTTCTTTCCTGCGTTTTCCTTTCACTTTCCTCCTTTATTGTACTGAGGAGGAAGTCATGCCTCAACAAGTTTGCTCTCCTCCTCATGGAAAACATGATTGATATTTTCTCGTCAATCCTTTCCAAAACATATTCATTCCTCACCTTGTCCGTCCTCCTCACTCCCATCATCCGACTCCATTGCCACACTTCAAAACTCACCAGATTATTCACTTTCTTTATCTAAAAGGGCCGAGTTCCCGATCCCTAGAGAACCACGCTCCACGCAAAGCATTTAGAACCACTCTTCGGTAGGGTAAAAGGTATTTTATTGGCAGTTTAGAGAGATTTTGTTTTTTCCATCGAATTTCTTTCCCATGAAGTTCCCAGTAATTTTCCATCTATATTTAACAGACTACTAACGTATCTGAACGATTCTCCTCATTCTAGTATCTGACCTTTCACTTTGATATTTATTCCACCTTCTTCCTTTCCGATCCATGACCTTTCTCTTCCTAATATTTATTTTCATTCCGTTCAATTTTCTACCCAATTCTCTGCGTAAATATATAATCTAGCGGCCAAGTTGAATACACAGTAACAAGAAAAACAAATGAAAGCCACAAGTTCGGTGCTGTATTGGAAAATGTCAAAAGTTAGCATATTAAAAACTTCAAGATGGGTGTTGTTAAAATGATAATGATTCCCCGTCATTTTGAGCGCAAAATTTACTCCAAATAAAATTTCCAATTGTAATGTACAATATATAAACGAACTTTTTCGAGGTATTAGTCAATCAGACCCATTGCGTGAGTTCGGATAATATCATTTCAATCATGGTTGGATGTGCAGAAGCCGATTGTGGCGGTTGAACCATATTTAATGTGCTGTTTTGACGAAGAAAATATTTTTTAATATATTATTTCCTACATTTTATTCCGAGTGATTTATCTTCAGATTCAATTTACTAGGAATGAATTATTTCTTAGTACCTATACCTTTAATCCTTCAAGTGAAACCGCACGCATTTACTTCGATATGATGCGATGCAATTTACAGTAAAAATGTGATTTTATTAGTCCAGGAAAAGCTCTCTAAGATTTAAAGATTTTCAGGAAATATAACGAGCACCAACATTTTACCTTAAATACTTGTTATATGTTTTTTCTTTGCCATTTTGGTAAACATTGTTTATAAGATTTAAATAAGTAGTAATTAACTCAATTTAAATAAGTTTAATAAAAACCTATAAATGTTTGAAAACAGCCAATCAAATTTCGGTAGCTAAAATGCATAATCTTAGCATCATGATGTTATAATAATGTTCTCCAAGAGATTGTAAAAACACAATATATAATGCACACGAACACATCATACCTAAAAACGCAAACATCAAGATTGTTTTTTATACATTTATCATTGAAGATGCAACCACATATCTCAAAATTGTTTGTCACTGTGGAACCGATAGATGTGCACCCAAATTGAAACGAATCTTTTGACAAAACATAAATAAAAAAAAATGAAAATCCTCAAATTTAAAACATCTAAATTATTTAACTCAACTATCGGAAAAGTTTTAAAGATAATCACCGGAATAGCCTGAGTCATAACTAACACTAAGCATAAGCGTTTCCAATTTACGCAAGCACTTATAATTTTGAGATTCATAAATTGGGAAAACTCCAGATATTATGGGAATTCAGAGTTTCATCTCAACATGCATTTCTGATTGCTTCACTTCGAGACGGAATTCTAATATTTCCCTCTTTCTTTTTATCATCTTTTTTCGGCCAGATAAGGGCAATTACCCACTTCTCCAAGAAAGATGATACTCCCTCAAGCGGCGCGTTTAAAATTATGATTGCCTAAAAAGAATGAAATAATTGAAAAAAGAACACCGTCGTTAACGACGCTGTTACTCTTAAGCGTCCCATTTCATTACTATTTCCTAGAATACCGAGACTTCTTTGAGCATCAAGTGAAAAATAAAAAAAATAGCACATGATCGATGAGTGGGTATTCCGCGAAATATCTTTTCATTTTTAGACTTCAGACTAGCCTACGCAGTACCTGCAATGCACGAATGAATATATATTTTTCCACAGACATTACTCTCGAAAAAGAATTACACTTGAAGCATAACTTGCGTTAATCGGTAGTGATGGATTCTAGGAGTTGTTGGAATACAGACGGAGATATAAATGTTATATCGCCATAAGTGTAGGAAATTAAACGAGGGCAATTGTTTAAAAAAAAGTCGCAGTATCAGTAGGCATTTAATGCGACGTCACATTTTTCATTCCGACATTTTGCTTCACTGTTTCTTCGCTAACTAAAATCATAGTGGAAGTTGAGCATAGAGCGTGCAAACATTTAGAAAATGGAGGGTTTTAACCATCCAAAATGATGAATCAGCGTCCAATGTGAAAATATGGCCTAGATATAACGTTGAGGGGAACGACGGAAACATTCTGACCGCATCGTCACAAGCTCTACCTAACGAATAAAATTATTGTTCAATGAACACTAGCCAAAAACACTATAAAATGAAAATCAATTCCTTTATACTTTTCTATGCATGTCAGATGAAAATTAATGGTGTTAATTCATTTTTTTTGCACAGTCGTTTTATTAAAATATCGAAAATATATACCAAGGTGAAGTAAAGCGTAAGGTTAAATAAAAAACCAGGGACCAGTAGTTGGCAGATTTGTGGTTAATTTTCGACGAATTCAAAAAGTGCTACAAAATTTTCGATAATTTTTGTTTCCAATGCAGTTCTCATTTCAAGGTTAAATATACTAAAGCTTCATGTAATCTGAAATGCTTAGAGCCTAAGTTAGACGTAAACAGTTGATTTTGTAATGATTCTGATAATGCAATTACTCTATGTGGCAGTTTCAGATTTTTGCAAACTATTACAAGCTTCGGCCCAATACGGTGTCATGATCTTCCTTGCCTTCCTTGAAGTAAATGTTATAGTAAAAATTGCAGCATAAATGGCTTCACCTTCAAAGACATTATTGCTTGTTTGGACGTAAGATTTGGACAAAAATACCACTACTTAGGCCCAGCGCACACGGAGCGACTATTCTGAGACTACAGTTGGGAATCAGTTGTTTCTGCAACCAGTTTGCAACTGAAACAAAACTTCTGTCCGCACACGGGTGTAATGACAAAGGGCTGGTTGTAAATCAGTTTCGTCCATTGTGCAATCAGTGGAGTGTTTATTTAGTGCGGTACGTGTTGTTTTTTAGCCCTTGCCTTGGCCGTCAGCGCTTACTATCAGGCGAAGTAGACGCTGTGAACTATTATCAATACCAAAGACGTTAAATAGTTTGTACTTGTTCAGGACTTCATGCTTCTCTACTGCTCCAACGAGCTTCATGTTGAGTTCTTGATCATTCATTTTGAGATCGGCACTATATGGCCGTAAAAATACCAACACAACACCACGTGGTCTCGTGCAACTGAAGTCTGCAACGCAACTGCAACCGCGGGCCCACAGTTGCATGTAACTGGTTTCAGACTGGTTTGAGACCGTCAAAAACCAGTCGCGTCGTGTGCGCCTCCACACTCCAAAACATTATCGAGGTTACAAAACAGTTGCGCGCGCAACTGGTTTGCAACGGTAGTTGTAAAACAGTCACACCGTGTGCGCTGGGCCTTAGTCGAACCCTTTAAGGTCCAAGGGACATATATATGCCCCAAATGTTTTTAATTCTTTCAAAATTAAATGAGAAATATGTCCCAATTTTTTTTAAGTTCTTTCAAAATTAAATGAGAAGATGTATGACAGCAAGAATTGGTTCTATTGAAGAAAAGGCTATTGGCTTCTAGTTTTAAATTCTTTTAGTGATATCCTTTCGATGTCATTGTTTCCACATTGTTACCAATAATAATTAATCGGTGATATGGGATTAAACAAATAAACAAATTAAATGCTTGTATTCATGAACTGGCCTTTAGTTTCGGTTCCTGTAAATAAAAATGCAGTCCAGGGAATTTATATGTTTGTTCAACTTTACCCACGAGAACATCCCGCCTCAATGCAGCCGTGTTACGAGAAACGCGAGAGAACCCTCTCAATGCTTTCCATTTTATTTACTTTAAAAGTAACCACTAAAAAACGTAGGCTACAAAAATTAAGCGTAGGGAAGACGTGAGGACTCCTCGGGCTGCCTGTGTATGTTATGTCTGAACTTTCACTTAAAATGCTGTTTACGAAGTGGAAATTTGATATTTTATGAAAAAACAAAGAGATGGTCAATATTTACAGGACTTTCGGTTTATCCCTTATGTGCACCCATTCTGTGAAGTTAGTAAATGTATTCAAAGTTTAGAGCCCTGAAGATGTTTTTAAAATAAAACGAAACGTTGGCTGCTAACTTTTAATTTATTGACCTAAACTCCAGGAAACATCCATCCATCTCTTAGACAATGTAATCACTAGTTTACCTTTCAAAATTCCTTTCATTTACAAGTTTGTTGATGACTTATATTTAGCACTTCCCAATGACATCAAGGAAGACACCATTTTAAATTATTTTAATAGTTTCCACCCTAAATTGCAATTTACAATAGAATATGAAAAAAATAATACTCTACCATTTCTTGATATGCTAACAATTAGAAATCACGATGGACCCATTCAAGTAGACTGGTGGAAGAAACCACACAAATCGGACAGATTTCTAAATTTCCAATCACATCACCCTCTTAAACATAAAGTAAATGTAGCGCTTGCACTAAAATTTAGAGCTCTGAATTTGAGCGATAATATATTTCACGAAAAAAAACATTAAAATAATTGAGGATATTCTAAAGAAAAACCATTTTCCAAAAAAACTTGTTCATTCTATACTTCACAAAAACAACACTAGATTTTCACGTACTCAAAATTCACTAAACAAAAATGATTCAGCAAATACAACATCCCCATACCGTTGAATCATCTATATTGGTAAATTATCTGAACAAATTACGAACGTATTCAAAAAAATAAATTATAAAATTGCACACAAGAATCATAACACTCTAAACAAGCTCCTATACACAAAAATAAAATCTGAAACCCCTAAAAATCTAAACAGTAATATAATATATAAATTTTCTTGCCTCGATTGTGACACTTGTTATATAGGACAAACATCGCAATATTTAAAAAATAGAATTTCACAACACAAATCAACAATAAAAGGTGGTATAACTCTATGTGCTCTTGCTAGCCATAGCATAAACAATGGCCATATTTTTGATTTTGAGAACGCCGAAATTTTGGATCATGAAATTATATTGAAAAAAAGACTTTTTAAAGAAATGGTTTATATTTCAAAAACAAAAAATTGTTGTAATAAAAAAACAGACATCGATAACCTCAGTAAAATTTATTTTTATTTAATACATCAAAATTAATGGTAACCTAGGTTGTGGCAATACCGTAGAAACCAAATATCAATAAATGTATTCAAAGTTTAGAGGTATGTCAAAATTTTTTGTATAATCCATTCTGTTCATATATATATATTTATATATATATTTCTATAAATTATATTGTTTATAAAAAAACCCGATTGCTCCTTTTTTATGTATATATATTGTATATTGCCTAATTCTCTGCATTTTATATTGTTTCACAATTTTTTTTTTCTAACATAGCCCTGAAGATGTTTTTAAAATAAAACGAAACGTTGGCTGCTAACTTTTAATTTATTGACCTAAACTCCAGGAAACATCATTTTATATGTTAGTACGAAAAACTCAGCATTTGTAATTTAATTTTCACGGAATTAGCGTTTTTTAGTCATGCGACACATATGTTCCTATCGATCATAAGGGAGAGAGAATTGATATTATTTCACGTCCTATACTGTATATCAGAAACCATAATCGGCATCGCCTTCATATAAATCTTTTGGAATCTACCCATTATTGCTAGCCTAAAAACGAATAAAATCAACTGATTTGGGCGTTACTTGGTGGAACGATGAAACATTCATTGTGAAACAAAACACAGTACTATTCCACAAACTTTTATTTTAACAGTCTACTAGTTTCGACGTTTGCACCGTCATTATCAAGACTAACTGAGAAATAGCGTACAACGTCCAGCCTTATTTATCCAACATGTTGTTTATCCAACATGTTGTTGTTTACGCTATTGCTCAGTTAGTCTTTATAATGACGGTGTAAACGTCGAAACTAGTAGACTGTTAAAATAAAAGTTTGTGGAATATTACTGTGTTTTGTTTCACCATGAATAGCCTAAAAACGTATTTTGTTATGCAATCTAAAGGCTGCAATATTTATGGACCTTAAAGCTTTAAAGACCATAGGTCATGCGAACTCCAAACCTATGTGGCTAAAAATTTGAAAGACTTCACTTTTAATTCATAAATCCTACCTCCGAGATTCTAGAGACGGACAGAAATTTGTTACTCCACAAATTCCACCGCGTCATCAAAGGAAACGCCACACTTGAGGTAGATTGAACGAAGCGTAGAGTAAAACAAGCAAAAATCAGGAAGTTCTAGCTTACCGATAAGTGAAATTCATTTTTTCCACAGTGCACATAATCATGAGTACTGCAAAAAATAACTCTATGATACACCTACAATACGGCTTGCATCATTTGAAAATGAACACGAAAGCACGAAGTAAAATATTATTTTAATTGGCCATGCAATATCGCTTGCTAACTAACTCAAGAAGACTAGGATCAACTGTTTAAGTTAGAGCCATTTTTTTACATCTTTGTGGCATTTTTATTCTAGTTTTCTGAAAAATAAATTAAGATTTCCAAAACACTATTTATCATTCATGAAAATAGGAGGAAAGCATAGGTTGGAGCTCAATGAAGAGAAACTCCCATTATGAACGGGGTAAACTCAGATAGCGTTGGTACTGATACTGTTGGTAATGATGGCAAGTCTTTTGGAGTCACAGAATCGCTATTAAAATTAATTGAGCACTCTCGACTATTAAAACAATAATTGAGTACTTCATGTACTAGTAGGTCTTTTACCGAGGAGTAGGATAAGAAGGCGAACGCTTACGGCCAATTAACGTTTCCTGCATCCATTAATCATCCGAGCAATTATCGCAGTCTCTCTCTAAGGGTTGGTAAGTAAGATGTGGCCCCTTACCACGTTCGGAAGAAGGGAAGGGAGGATCTTAGGGAGATCATGTCTTGTGGTTGGAGTTGGAGAGCGAGAAGTTAGGCTAATACTCAGGGAGAGACGCCATCATGTCGTATACACTCAATTTGGTGTTTTCAAGATAAGGCAAAGAGACAGAGCAGAGTCTATTTCAGAGAAAAAAAATCATATATTACATCGATTTAATAATAATAATTACTATCTATGGGTACAATACCCCGAAGAGCACCAATACAATAGTGTTGAGCTTGATGTTCATTCTATTGAACAAACAACAGATTTAAGCAATTGTGAAAAAATATAAGCATTGAAAATCTAATATAAACATACAAAGGAATACATTTCATATAAAATAAAACTAAGCGAGCAATACAATAATGAACGAAATAACATAATCCTTTCTGTGTGAACATAACCACAAACAGAAACTGAACTGTATAACTAAGAGAGAAATCTTTAAACACATTTGTAACAGAAAGAAAAAGATAAGAAAGCCATATTTCTTCATCATTACGGTTCTTAAAATATATATAGAAAACTTAGTTAAATTCACACAGGCTTATTCGGTAAAATCTCGACTGGTTTAACACCCTCGCGTCATTATCAAGAGAAATTATTTTCCTTTGAGATTTACACGGGAGTATTGAATCGGTCGAGGGCTTTCCGTACAAATCTGGGTTGATTTACAAACGTTTTCCATACATAATTATTGAACCATTAACTCCAAGTTCCTCAAGGTAAACGCGTAAACCAATGAAGATGTCCTTCAACATCTCTTTCTAGCTAAAACTATTGCATGGTCTTCTTGGGAATCCTTCATAATATCAGATAATTAGCGGCGTAGTTCTGATGCAAATTATGGTGACAAAGTTCGCCAATAATCAAAAATTATGGATTGAAAGCCTGGCCCACCAAATAGAGCGACGTTACTTGTAATCGGGGCTGTTCAAAGGCTTCGAACTCGGTGCCTTTCTATTTGTAGTCTTACATTTCATCAACCACGACAGCGATCCCAAGTAGTAACCAGAGCCGATACTTTACTAAGAATACGATATGGCAAAGCAGATAACGGACTATTCCACAGGCTGTTATGGGATACATACGATAGCTCTGGTTATAATTTATCAGCATCCTGCCCTCTGATAATACCTGAGCAACTAAAATAATGTATTGGCTTTATACCATACCTAGGTTCTTTTAGGTCCAAAATTTCCGTATCTTCGGGTCATTTTTTCACTTTTTCACACATGCGTTTCTCTAAAAAAGAGAAATTAAATAAATCCTCAACCCTGTTTATAAATCCCACGATATGCGTTTTTAACTTATTTCTCTTTAACTTGCATGAAGCCTTTCCAAAAAAAGAAGGAAAATGACAAATGTAAGCGAAGTTTTCGATTCATTTCAGAAATAAATGAGACCTCTGACCGAGGTTTTGATCGATAAATTTCACTACACCAGTAGGTTATCATGAAATAAAGATTTAAAAAATCAAAAAACACCATTTTCTGAATAATATCAGAAGGCATTTCGCCTTATCTCCGAAAAAGGAAAGAAGAACAGACTAATTACAGCTACTCATATTGGTGTCGTCACTATTACATTAACTTAAATACCGTATGCAGAACACCGTTGAATCCTTTTAATCCTATAGATAATTAAATTATTTAATGCATACAACAAATAAGCGTCATATAAATGATTTTATACTTTAAAAATTAAAATATGAAAAATGTAGCTATCAAATTAAATTATTGCCTATTAATACTGCAAAAGTCCATTTTTTCCACCGGTATTGATTCCTTCCGGGAAACAGCAAGGTAAGCTATTTTAATTAATGCACCAAACATTTGGAACTTTTCCCCATGAGCAAAAGCTTCGGCCCGCACATTTGCTAATGACATAACTAGCACAAATTATTACTTATTATACAGATAATTAAATTAAAATGCTGAATTGATTATTTATATGAGCAATGAGGATATTTTAGCTAATTTTAGCTTGAATGGGAAAAAATAATTTTTTTTTGCTTTTAACGGCGCATTTCATAAGGTTCTATTGCTTGCAAGCTGAATGATCTTTTGACAAAAGAGTCACGGATTTGAAGTACAGGCTTCCTCATCACATAAAAAATACAGGATGAATATCCTAAATTATTTTTGCAAGTATAAATGCCCCCTATTATTTTTGTAAGTAAAAGAGGAAAAACGAATATCCTTGTCTACATGAAAATCTATAGCTCCCTCCCTCACGGAATCTTTTCTGCTATGGCAGAACAGAGTGATCCCATATTCCAAGCAATCTTCGCAATAATTCAAAATGAACCTGGCTTTCATCTTTACCGTAAACAGCATAAAATCGGTTACATGCCTTGAGTGTACGTGCACTCGAGTATGCGAGTTATTCTGGGAATCATACCGATAAAATATGTACAATCACTTTCAAAAGATATAGTTTGTGGCGCCAATTCTACTTGCCAAGGGAATTTAGTTTCTCTTATTCTTTTTGCTGCCTTTGGCTAGGCACCGAAAGTATTTCGTCTGTGCATGAATCTACATTCACTCGCAAGGAGAGGTTACTTTATGATTGCAAATGTATCATATTGCTTCGATTTATGTTAGATATAATAATTATTTCGTGTGCATTTAATGCGTGACCCATTAACATATAAAGTCATACGTTCACGGCAATGAAGATCAGATCCTTCTCCTGATTCATCTCGCGCTACGAGACTTTCTGAAGGTATCCGCAGGCTTCACCCGCGACATGAACGTCCCGGGACCCTTCACACGGTAGTCAAACGCTCAACCCTCCGGGCCACTACGCTCCCCCGAGTGCATACAAAGGTTAAAATTTAGCGGTATATACTGAGCTGATTTCATTTCACGATATTCGGTTCCAAAAAGTTATTCGTATCAACCATTTAATGACACTGGGTAACAATTTTTAACTTATTTTCTGCTGACTTCAATTTTTGAGCTGCCTTAGAGTCAATTATGCATGCTGATTTCAAAACTGTAGTTAGTTTTCTTCTACCATGTCAAGTTTTTTTCACTATTCCTTATTTAATTATGACCACTCTTTGCTGGACTGAGCGTCGATCACAGGAGGCATCACTGCTCTCCAATTGGCTAACATTAACCTTATCCGACTGGCGCCGAGTGACTGACGCTGTAGGAGACCAGCGATAAGTGTATGTCAGTCTATTTATTTAGAAGATACTATAATGAGACACAGGCGAGTGGCCCGAAATTTGCTTAGTAAGGGAACTTGGACGTTGTGCTGGTTGCCTACACGGATACATTTTTTTCAATTCACCTGTATCTGTGCCTTTGTATACATTAAATCATTCTGTATGGACAGTAATTAATGTAAGATTTCCCTTTCCATTCCTTCATTTGCAAATTTTGTATGACGTATGAGGCAAAAGGAGGGGATCTTGTTCAAAAATTTGATGTGATAGATAAAAACAGAGGTAATTTTCTTACCCAGGTGCCAAAAGTTAGTCACAAACAAGTCACAGAATTAAGACAACAAAATGGCTGTTCCCCAATGTTATTCACCCATGGATCGATCTAGTAAATAATGAGGAAGTGCTAACAAGAATGGGAGAAAAGAGAAGTCTTCTAAAACCTTTAAGGAGAAGACGGGATAACGTAGTTGTCCACATTGTGAGGCATGACGGCCAGATGAAAACAATCGTAGCAGGACAGGTAGGAGGGTAAGGGACGGCCCCGGATAGGACAAGTTATGAAGGATATAAAAGAGAAGAAATACGTCATTATGGAAAGACCAGCGGATAGGAAAGCGAAATAGAAAGCTATGTCGAACTAATCTTAGGCTTGTGGACTTATGATGATGATGTTTAATACCCGTTTTTCGTCTCACGTCGTGAATAAATGAAAAGGTCAAAATTTACAGATAAATACTAAGCTGCATTAAATTCAAGTAAAGGTTTGTGGGAAATTTGCGGTAAGTACTTCCTTCAGCGCTACTAAGTTACCGCACTCCTATGGTCTCTACACAAACCCTCAGCTAGGGACAACTGACTACAGTTAACCTTTTGTTTACAGACATGACTATGATTGGCGCAAGACACTGAAATTTGATAAGTGATTATCAACATAAAATTTTATTTGAATTGTATCCTTCTCATTTATAATTTTCATTTGTCTTGCTCTAAACTGTAATTACTTTTAGTTTACCCTGCAAAATAAAGCGATCAAAAACCATTGCAGGATTTGCAAGATAAGCAAAAAGAAATCGCAGTTGTTTAATTAGAGCAAGAAAAATGAAAATTAGAAATGATTTAAACACAATTCAATCAAAATTTTTGTCAATAAACCGCTATCAATGTCGCGTGACTTTCGTGAATAACGGGCATGTCTGCAAAGGAAGGACATCGATATAAGGTCAGATGTAAAGTCAGTAATATCTAGCTGAGGGCTCGTGTATATAGACCATTGGAGTAACGTAAAGGGACATCTTCAATGGTTTGCGTTTTTATCTTGTTTGAACTCAGTGGCGTAACTATGGGGGGATGACGGGGTAGATCCCCCCCAAAGCCTCAGTTTGAGCTTATAGTTAGTGGTTAAATAAATATGTATGGAAAACTGGCCAAAAAAAAATGTTAACTGTAGTCACTTTTCTCTCGCCGAGGGCTCGTGCATTACTTCTGACCCCGGAATTCACCTGCCACCTTTCCTCAGCTTCCGATCCGTGGACCCCATCCCCCACTGGCCTCAGGTTGAAATCGTTCCCGAATACATACTCCTCCCCCCTCCCTCCTTCGTCCTCCCCTCCACACTCCCTCCCCCCGTCTCCCACCCCGCCCCGCCCATCTCCCAGAGTAACCCTTCCGCAGCGATCCAACAATAACCCCGACGTGCGACCCTTTTGGAAAATAGAACGAGACGCTATCGAGACTGGGGCGTGGGTTTTCTGTGGAGGGTACGGGGGGGGGAAGAGAAAGGAGAGGAGAGGGGAGGCAGTGGAGGGGGGAGAGGAGCGTCTTGAGATGCGACCAAGGTGTGCACGGTAAACTTCGCGCATGGAATGAACTGGAGCAAGCATCTCTTGGCTCACTCTCAATGGAATTTTCATGCAGAGGAACGAAGTATTCAGACTCTTGCTTCATTTCTCCAATTCTGTTTGAACTTAGGGAGTGCCTTATCAACCGCAACGCATCGCCGCGTGGTGCATTTCATTCTTACTTAGGTTGGTGATACTCTGCACTAGTTTCCCGGGATTACCGTGGAAAGTCATAACGCGTCACAATTTAATATTAGTTTTTTTTATAATGAACTGACCTAGTTGGTTCAAGGTTGCGAGTAACAGAAATTCTAAGTAATAAATCGATACCTTGCGTGAATTAATATTTAATTACCTCATTTTTATCCATTTGATTGAGTCTTTTGTGGCGGAAAATAGAAATCAGTCATGCGAGACTATTGATATGGATAGCACTGTCGCGGTAATACAGTCTCATTCGCTTCCTTTTTAAATAAATTGGAAATTTTGTGAATTCACACTCTTCCAATTAGTGATTAAACCTGAAAGCTGTTTTGTATAGGTAGGAGAATGGCTCACCCAATACTAAGCAAATGGCCAGTGACACTATGAAATCTTGTTAGGAGAAGTAAATTACTTTTCCTGAGCTACCACGCATTTCGAGGACATTGTCAAGAGGTACTCAAGGGCTTCATCCGAGATTTGGACCCGGAACCCTTAGATTAGTAACCAACTTGTCTACCTACGAGGCCATCACGCTCCAAAGACACTCTTGTAGCAAAGACAATATGAGTAATTACTAATATTTGCGACGATTACGAGAGTAAGCCAACTGAAAAGCGCAAAATATTCAACACATTAGTCGATACATCTTAAGGATCTCGGCGTTCCTATAAATTTTGTCTCCGGATAAATTCAACTCAGTCATACATTGGTGAACCCTTAGCTGGGTTTTAATCGGTGGTGGTAACGACCGCAGTTAACCAAGCTGCTGGCGTGTTGGTATACGAGCATCTAACTCGAAGTATAGGAAAGCCAATTTTTTATGGTCAGCTGCAATCGAGGATAATCCTGAGAGAAAGACGTATAACGAGGTCGAGCTGGACAAATAATAAAGGTATAATCTTAAGAATTAACTCAAAGGGTTATTCAAAACTACAAAGCATCCATCCACTTCAAGTGAATTACCCAGTTTGGAATGCAATACCTATTTATCCCACCATAGCTCCTTAAAATAAGGTGAAGTGTAAATTTTAGAAAATAAATCATCATACTCAAGAAGATATAAGATCTCTCAGTTCAATTCTAATCTACTTCTCTTAGGAAACCTTGCAGCCTTCTCCTACATTTATTTGATGAAGATGAGAAAAAAAAAATTGGGTGACCTTCAGAAAGTAACTCATTCCATTGTAGAAACTGACAAAGATTATGCCCCTCACCTTTGCCTTTTTCTAATTACATAACGTTATTATTGAAAGATAGCGTATCCCTAGTTATTTTTCCTCATTCTTCTATTCCATCAAATCTACATAGACAATTATTCAACGAGTTCAATATGTTTCCGCCAATTTTACTCGAACTGGAAACTGCTGTGCCAACTGAAGACAATTTGATAATTAGTAATCCCCAGGCGAAACAAAGACAGTCGATGGAAAGTAATGTGATCCCTGGATACCCCACGCATGAGGATAGGGTTGTGAAATTCTCTAAGACAATGAGATTGAATTCCTCTCTAATTATTACTATCCTCTATAACAACCTTTAGCATTTTGCTCCTCACTCATACAAGCAGGAGCCAAATTTTTCTCCAGACCACGGAATTCCTCAATCATCCCTCTCCTTCTCAGTTCCCATTGCGTGTTTTTTTTTCATCTCCACAGCTGCCCACCTCACCTTTCCCATCTCTCGCCAAAACTCATTTCTCAAAAGGCCTCCAATCTATTCTCATCGTTCCTCCTCAGCATCTTGGTTTCGGCGAATCCATTTGCGCAGCAAATCAGCGCCAAATATCTCCTAAAGATGATTAATCTACATCCGCGTCGTCCACAAGACGCAATACCATATGTGTTCGCGCTGAGGAACTTCGTCCGAACTCCTGAACATACTAGCCTTTGTCGGCACGCCGATATATGACTTGCCAACACAAAGTGATGAGCCCAATGCTACGAAATATGTGTTTTTTTCTTGGCTGACATCATTCAGCAAAGAGTGTAACATTTGGGTAGAGAATGCGATAGAAAAGTGGAGTATAATTTGTTTTGGTGCAAAATTACTTTACAGCGAAACCTTTGATAAATCCAAAAAATTACCCGTGAATAAATAAGGATCAACTGCCTGGGCTTCACTAGGAAATGATAAACGGTTTCTCTAATGATATTTGATAGAAAAATTAATGTTTCATCAAAAATAGAATTGAAAAATTTGGAAGGAGTGGTGTAGCTATAAAAATTTTTATATTCTTTCATACTGATCAATACAGAATCATTGGATGTTAAACTAAAATGGAGTGGAATTAGATACGTTTGTTATAATAATTCGAAATATTGTATAAGCTATATAATTTAAAATTAGTACATAAATTCGATGAAAGATGTGAATATGTATTGTGTAAATGAGCAATTGACATCATCTTCGGGTTGAAACACTTGAGTGGAAGAGATGAAACTGATCAATTTCAGCTAAGAAAAAACATTTGCAATCCGAAATGAATACCCATAGGATATGAGCAGATTATTACATTTGAATCGAATTCAATCCGCAGCATTAGGGCTCAATTAAAATATTTGCTCATTAATCGCTCAAGTGTTCGCCCGTTAGGATGGAATTCTTGGCGTGGAGGAATGGGTGCGAACTCTTTCCTCCCAGTTCCTCATTATCGGAATAAGTCGGAATGGAGCAGCAGGTGACGTCACGCACTCGACCGTGCCAAAATCCGTCGGCGACGCGGACGACCGTAGTCAAAACCCACGCAGGTGTCGGCGAAAGGGAGGAGGGAAGGGTGGGAGAGAGAGGGGCGGGAGACACGAGAGGGGAGGGGGGAGTTTGGCGCGGTGTCGGAGACGGACCGTGCTGATTGCATCCCCCTGGCGGCGGGTGAGGAAGGATGAGGCCGTGGGAGCAACGCAGCGCCGCTCGTGTGTACGTTTGTTGAGGCACAAGTGAACGACGCTACGCGCACGGGCACTCCGTGCCAAAAGTACAATCTCTCATTGTTTCGAGTGAAATGGTGATATTGCTCACTTTGTGGAAGCCCATTTATTATAGCAGTAACTTTTGCAATCAACTATGGTAAAATAAAAAACTTGCAGGATTCCAATTTTAATGCCGGAGCATCATCAGGTTCTAGGATTGAAATCCAGATTGTGGAAGTTTATACTTTGACCTGTAATAGATTGTAAAAGTTAATGTCATCAAACTCTCATTGTTACTTTCACATCTACTTATTACCCTGTAAGTCACCTAAAGAGGTGTTAGGCAGGGGGTGAAACCAAGGGCGTACCCAGGATCAAAACTAGGGGGTGGGGAATAAGCCATGTTTGTTCAAGTTGTAGGTAACATTTAAGCAAGGAAAAGGAGAATGAAATCAACATTTTCAGGAAACTATAACAGTTCTTTATTAGTTTTTAAAATTATTTGCTAGAAAAAATATTATTTCCTTAAAGTCATTTGCGATTTCTGCTTCTAGGGGGGACAGCTGACCCCTCCTGCCCCTCGCTGGGCACGCCCATAAATGAACGATCACCAATATGCGCGAGAGAATTCGCGCTTGGGCATGCAACGTCAGAAGAGTTATATTTCATTGTTAGATGCATACATATACTCGCAGACGAAGTCAGATACATTTTTAAAGACGCTACATATATTACGGTAGATAGGGCGATGATTTAAAGAATCAGTCAAATACGCTTGAGAACCGAGAGGTTCAAATATTCATTCTTTAAGGGAACGATATCACTACAACCGAATTTACCGCAATATAAAAAATAGCTATACTTTAGGCAGTTCAGCTACCTATCGAATGTTTCACTTAATAATACCGAATAATAGTCGCAACAGTACAAAGAGATCGGAATGTACGTAGCTTGTTTTGCATTCCCTTAGTCTGCGACGCAAGTAGATCTGGGGATAAATACAGTCGTAAGTGGCGGAATTAATGGCGCATGCCAGATGAGAGCGAATCCTGCCACGCATTTTACTCCTTTTAAAATGGAAAAAGACCTAAGAGTCACATTATTAAAAGCTTTTAGCCAGGAACTAACAAATAAAGTGAACGAAAATTCGTGGTAATAAGATTATTCCAATAGCCTGCTGCTCACTTTACGATTGAGATCAAAACATAATAATAATATTAATACATGGCTCAACTCTCTCTCACTTTCAAATCGTAATAACTCATCCACTTATCCCGGATCTATGGGAAAATCACCTATGGGTAGCTATGAATCTATAGAGAAAAAATAGTAAAGAAGACGCGACACTCCCGTCTTTTTTCGTCACGTGTTGCTCGTGTAAAAAAACATAATGGAAAAACTGTGGTACTATATGAGAATGGATTGATCGATTTAGTACTGTGGGAATCCTTCGAATCGTTAGAGAAAAGAGAGTCCTTCAAAAAATCTTAGGAAGAAGAAGAAACAACCCAATTGGCTATTTCTTGATGCATGATGGCCTGTTCAAGATAGCAGTGGAACAACAAGTGAATGGAAAGAAAGGGAAAGGAAAGCCCAGAACAGTTTACATAAAACAGATTAGTAAGGACGTAAAAAAGAATAAATACGCAAATATGAATAGATTAGCTGAGAGATGAGTGGAGAGGTGTATCAAACCAATCTCCGTGTTTTTGACAATTGACGGTGATGGAAATAATTTTCTGGGAACACAAAGAAGACCCCTGTAAAAATTTGTCTCCATCTCAAACTTGAATAAAATGTCTCGGTATTTTCACGATAGTAATATTTTTACAACTTCAGATAGAGGCATATATTGAGAAAATGTCTATTCTACGCACGTAGGAACTCTTGAGACGTGGCTAAGCAGTAGTTAACACGAACGAGTTGATGTGTGAATGCATGAACGATTTTGGTGGATCGGAACGGAGCATATACGAATGCATGAACCAAATTTGATCAAGCGCTATTTTCTGTACTTACTCGATTGTTCCTGGCTTTACTTTGTGAAAATCCATTCTGAACAATAAAAAGTTATGGTACTTTTTCACACGATACAAACGAAAGATAAACAACAACGAAATAACTGTTAATATAACGATTTCTGTACTTGATGATGTCGCTTCTGCGACGAAACCGGTCGTATTGAATAAATCGTGTGAAAAGGTACCATAACTTTTTATTGTTCTGTACTTACGTTAACACAAGCTGGGTGGTTACAAGGTGCATTTTCGTGTTCATTCACGCGTTCACACATTTAGACATTAACTAGTACGTGTTAATATATATTGTGTAACCAGGCTATTAAAATTTCTTGGTGACAACGCAAGTTCTTAACGAGTAAGCCACGGATAAAGACAAAATATGACCGGTAGATAGGGAAAGATGCGTCCCCAAAATCAGGGATGGCAAGTGAAACGAAACGAAAATGTTTCGTTTAGACCTGAAGCGAAACGAAAATACAAGGCCTGGGTTTAGTTCCGTTCCCAATCTACTAAAACTAAAATAACCAAGGAGTTTAGTTCCGACCCGGGACGAAACTTTACTCCCTGAAACGAAACTAAATTAATCGAAACTCCGCTGCTCATAATTAAGTTTCGATCCCAGAGGTTGAGTGGAGGGGGATAAAAGGGAATAGTTTCGACCCATTACGTGTGACATACGTGTGGAGAGGTTGAAATATCGAACTTAAAAATCGAATGGCCAGTTTACTTTCACCGTTCTCCTGTTTGTGGTAAAAGTATGAGTGCCCCGTGCATCTAATGGGGGTAGGACGAACCTCTACTTCATTCAACCATATTTCGTACTCGAAATATGGTTGAATGAAGTAGAGGTTCTAGGTAGAAGATGGATTCGTGGATCGAAACGTAACTGTTCGGACGTGTTCCCTCCGGTCCGAAACTAGCTGCGTTTCTTTTCGTCCCAGAGGTTTAGTTTAATTTCGACCCGTAGTAAGTAGTTTTGACTCCGATTTCGTTTCAACCCTGAGTTTAGCTCCCCATGTTTAAATCCATTTCGTTTCTTTTCTACTTTTCACAATCGGGAACGAAACTATTGAAATTTTACTAGTTGTTACTTTCGTTTCGTTTAATCTGCCATCCCTGCCCAAAATAAAAAATGAAAAAAGTAAAATTTACGCATCGGAGTGGCTAAACCACTGCTTTTTTACAGGGATCGTATGGACATTCCTGCTCCACAGTCATCCGCTGCGGGGGAACCCCATTTCTCGGCGGCGAGCCGCATTGGATGTGTCGGCCGTAGTGGACTCATCCCGCCACTCGCCAGCAGGACATTCTCCCGCTTCCTCCCTCTCATTCCGAAGCACTCACTCAACCTCTCCGCCGCGGCGGAGAAATTCTTCAGGGCAAGATAAATTTTGTCCAAAGGATGAATAAAGTATAATTTATCAATTAAATATTAAGTGACGTCTATTTTCTTCTGATTTCAATGAAAATATTCCATTATTATGGTTTCGGTATCATTGTTACTGAAGCCTAAAAGACATCGACCATCACTGGAATATCATCACCAGACCTGAGTCGAACTAATTAGGCATTAAAATGGATTGTATTGAGAACAAATCCGTGAAAATAGTATATTTTCTTAAACAACAACTCCTTATCTCTTCAATTAGCACATTTACTCTTTATTTACCCCAAATTAAATATTTTACTCTTTTTCAGCCGGATCGGCCTTTCCGACCACTGTGCGCCGGCTAGATATTTTTTCGCTGGTTATTGAAGGATAGGAGAAACGAATTTCAGCGACGGATAGAGAATCGACTAGGCCTAGGGTTGGAAGGACCGGGATGGTGTGGTGGCTGGTGTTGGCTTCATATCTTGAGGGCCCGGCTTCAAATCCTAGTGGTGGCAGAGACGTTACAGCCAATGCCCGATTCCAACTTGAGAACTGTGTTAAGGGTGCTTTAAATATACCACTCAATCCGTCCGAAAAGACGTTACTCTGTGGTCCCCTTGGTATCTTCCAATAAGGACAGACCAATTCCAACGCCGGCCACCTAAGAGTGGCTAAAGCCTGAATCACGCGATCATTTTTTTTCGTCGCGAAAGTGATCACTATCGAGATCACTTTTCCCGTCGCGAAAAGCAATCGCTCTAGTGATCATTTTTCTGAATCACACGGTCACTCCCGCCGTCGCTTTTCGCATCATTTCCAATATCACAGCTCGTTGCCATAGGACCCACATCACGAAATTATATAGCGTGTTTGTTTATTTATGTCGTTCCCACAATTGTCAAACGTTGCGCTGCAATCGCTCCATAGGGGAATGCGTTCCGATTTGCTGATATGGGGTTTTAGTGACGGTTTTAGCGACAGAAAAAGCGACCGGACGAGTGATGAAAAATAGCGATGGGAATCCTCATCGATATCGCGATCGCGAAAAACAATTGCCGGCGACGATCATTTTGCGCAGTGATCGCGATAGTGGTCACTATCGCGACGAAAAAAAATGATCGTGTGATTCAGGCTTTAGATTCAAATCCGACATTTTAATGCAACAATCACTTCTTGATTGTCGACGGTGTTTTCCGATCGTTCGTCATACTACTGCGTATATTAAACTGTCCACATAGTCATATCGTGGTGATAATATATCGTCGTGAACATACTTTCGTACTATTATTGCGACCGGTCCGCTATAGTAAGATTTCCATTAGCTGTAATCTTATTAATTACCAGTAGAAGCGCAGGGGAATGGATATTTTACACTTGTAAAAAGTTATTTTCGACTAAGCTAGTTGCACAGCGGAACCGTGCGGTGACTGAAAATAATATTTCCTTGGAAATATATTCGAGGCATATTTTCACGAAGCGTTCCCATAATGATAGAAAAAAGGTTTACTGTGTTCGTTTATGATGGTTTATTTTAACGTCACAACGACCATGACCGAATATTTCACCAAATAGTTAGCATTGATCCTTATGGGATTATCGCAATGTTTTGGTCGTAGTTGGCGTGGCTTTCCTACCCAAGCACCCCTACTCCTGCCACAATGCGCTCAACGCTGGGAACCAGTGGTGCCCCCTCCAGTATATTTACAACCTCCTCGCTTGAAACGGATTATACCATATCCAACTGCTTCTTCCAACTTCCTCCCATCACGCCAGGGTTCGGCAAACCGTCTCGGCCGAAATAATATCAATTGGCCAGCAAAATTATAGCGCATTTATTGCTTCAAAACTATAGTCAAATGGAAAATAGTACTGGAAAGCGTGCATCACATAAATTTAGCAGAAACCAATTTCATTACTTCCCCACTTTAATAATAATTTCCCAGGGAAAAAGATATATTTCTGGAGACGAAAGCTAAAAAAGTTAATCAGAAATCCTTGGGGCCAAGTTAAGTAAGTACACTAAAGTTTTTGTTGCTTTCAACAATACAATACAAAATACAGGATTTATTACAAAAGGAGAATTAGAAAGCTGAGTTTGCTCAAAGGAGAACCTGTGCTGAAGCAGCCTTCATAAAAATATATTCATCCGTATCGTTTCTATTTTTTTATATAAAAGTGATTGTACAAAATGAAAGTTTCATAATATAGTAACAATAAACAATAAATACCATTTACATCTGAAACATCTATTTATATAAAAGAGGATGTCTGTTTGTCTAACCGCTATGCGTTTCCATACAGTTAAACGGGTTGCGACCAATGTTAGTACATAGATGCGTCTCATGCTCGCAAACCCCATAGTGCTACTTTCGGTTACGTCCGAAGCGTCCTTTACGTCTTTCTCTTATTACCGTTTGTTACGTCACGTCATACAACCTCTGGGGTTGGACATCCTGCCGTGTAGGCATACCTTTCGACAAAAAAACAGAGAAAATAAATATCCTGTATGATCATTAAATCCAAGTTCTATTCTCCCCACATCTCTGGATACTATCCATCCCGAGCAACACCGGGTGGCCTGTTAGTTACCGCTTGATCCTAGTGAAAAGACAGAAGATTGCGTGTTGCGACTACAGCGCATGCGCACACCGAGCGCATAATAATTATATTCCAACAAAACTCCTCGCCAGGCTGCGAATGGAGAATTAGCTGGCTAGCTGCAGCGGGGTAGACCGAGGGAAGACCCTTACGTCCGGGTGTTTGTCGACCGCATGGAAAAGAGCGGCGGTGAGACCGTGGTGTCCGTTACGAACTTCTCCCCCCTTTCCCTTGCTTTTGGGCATTCAAGATGAGGAACTGGACTGGTATACAGTGGACTCTCTACTCACATTCAAGTACCCTCATCCCTTTCCACAAAACTTTCGCCAATGAATTTTCCGCGTGAGAGTGGAGTATCTAAGCAGCGCGTTTTCACATTCATCACGGGCTTACGGTAACGTTACATATTGTGCTCATAGGTTTCTCGTATTGAATTTCCGTAAAGCTCGTGTCTGATAATAAATCAAGAGATAGATAAACTGCTAAAAACGTTAAAACGATAAAATCGAGCTTGGCTACTATATGATCAATCCTTGCGAATAAGTCCAAACATTATTAGGTATAATAATGAAGGTGGTAATATATAATAAAATATAATAATTAAAGTAGTAATACTTTAATTATTATACTTAAGCTAAATTTCATAGCTACTTACTACTTAGCCTTCCAACATTAACATTTAAGGCTTTTTTTTTAATCTGGCGACATATTGATGCATAAATAGAATAATTATAACTCAAGTGTTTTGGGCATCAGTTTTTGAGCCTGCTTCAAATCACAATTTTTAATGACAATTTGGTTCGTATTGGGAGTGTAAAAATTTTGATATAAGTTTAAGAATAGTTAAGCGTTCAAACAAAAATTTGAAAAAAACAATAACAATGGCGTTGCAACATTTTATGAATTTTTGATTTATTGCGGTCTCCAAGACCGCACGTCACTGGTGGTGTAACAAATATTTCACGTCACTGGTTAAGGGTTAAACATGCTCAAAAGTTTTGGGAGCAAATATTAAAAAAAATTGTTTCTGAAAATGCATTTTAAGCTTTAGGTAAATTTTTAAGCGCAAACCTACAAATTTGCCAAAAAAAAACCCTGACATTCTTCGATTCTTCAATGATTCAACCGGGCAAAATAGGCTGGCAATAAAATCGTTAAAACATTCGGTAACATAACAAATGCGTCCACCTTCCCTTTCCCTTGCTTTCGGAAAGTCAAGATGAGGTATTGGACTGGAATAAAGTGCGAAAGATCCACAGAGAAAAAATCATTCGCCTTGACCGGGATTCGAACCCGGATCCCCCGATTTCCGGTCGAGTGCTTTAGCCAGTTAAGCTACCGAGGCGTCATTCTTACCTGTGGATATTTTCGGACACTACCCGACATATCCACAGGGAAGAATGACGCCTCGGTAGCTTAACTGGCTAAAGCACTCGACCGGAAATCGGGGGATCCGGGTTCGAATCCCGGTCAAGGCGAATGATTTTTTCTCTGTGGATCTTTCGCACGATTGTGCATTGCGGGTGACTCCCGTAAAAGTTATCACCGCGGCTAGTCCCGGTATACTTTAAACTGGAATAAAGTGGACTATATACTCGCATACTCAAGCACCCTTATTCATTTACACTAAAACCTTCGGCAGTGAATTTTGGAGCGTGAGAGTGGAGTGTCTATAAACAACGCGTTTTCACATTCCTCGGGGCCTTGTGCCGATGGAACAGTTTGTGTGCACATGGTTTGCTCGTTCTGAATTTCCATGAAGCTCTTGTCTGAAAATATCTAAATCAGGAGGTATATTACCCGCTATAAACGTAAAATCGATAAAAATCGAGCAAGACTACTGTAATATCAATCCTTGCGAATAAGTCCAAAAATGACTAGGTATAATAAGTTAATACTAAAGTAGTAAATCATTCAGTAACAAAACAACTACATCCCTCTTCCCTTTCTCTTGCTTTCGGATATTCAAGATGAGGAACTGGACTGGAATGTCAACTGGACTATCAACTCGCATACTCAAGTACCCTTATTACTTTACCCAAAACCTTCGCCAGTGAATTTGCCTCGTGAGAGTGGAATGTGTACAAAAGAACGCGTTTTTAAATTCCTCGTGGCCTTTATGTGATGCAAAAGATTGTGTGCACAGGTTGCTCGTTTTTCCCGTAAAGCTCTGGTCTAAAAATTAATCAGGAGATGGATTACCTTCTAGAAACGTAACATCTATATAATCGAAAATGACCGCTGTAAGATTATTCCTTGCGATTAAGTCCGAAAATATCAATAAAAGATATAAAACACACTCAAAATTGGATATTGGCTCAGGGATTCGTACTTAATATTTAAACTGTGTAGTGTCTAACATTATTACACTTCTACCGCTACGATATAGTAATAAATGCTGCTTTATAGGAGAGAGGTATTTCCTCTTTTTCCTCTCACTTTGCCCTTCTGGAGCTTTACAAATGCATCGAGAATGATATTTAATTCAAGGTTTTCATGGAGTGTTCAAGAAATTATCTGGAAGCCTCCCTTTCCTTCCAGCACTGCCTTCTTTAATTCATTGTAAGGCCTAATGCCTTTCAATCTATCTAAAAATCCTAAAGATAAATTACTAAATTTATGTAAATCACATTAAACTACTAAATATGCTACGAACTTCATTTGAGTATCATTTCAAGAGGGCACAATAACCCCTTTCGGCCGATCCTATTTTGTCTCTTATCGCGATGGATCAGTGGTAAGAAATACTAATGCCATCACATTGAAATTTTCACAGGAGAAAAGGTGTTTTTTTCATTACATACATTATATAAAGAGCTTCGTGATCATAAGGCTTTGTGAGTAAATTGTAACTCAGACAAAAGGGGGAACATTCAAGCTCTCAGTTATACTCAGTACCATACTGAAATGATTTCACTAACATAAGCCATTTTACATTACCTTGGGTTTTTATATGCCCGGGAACTACCAAAACAATAAGGTTAACATATATTTCATTGATCTTTTAACGGCTGATATAATATTTTAACGGCCTCGGAGAAAGTTTGATAAGCTATTGATCATCTAGTGATGATGCATGATGGTAATGCAGGTTACCAAATATTCCAATGAATATTCTAAGTTAAGTCCAAACGTAAGAATTTTTTTATGTTTTTTAATAAATAACAAATTGTAGCGTATTATATTGTATCAGTATGTGACTAAGTTACACCAAAAAAAGGTTGCACGAAAAGGATAAACATATTGAAATTGGTTTTGCGCGGAATAAAAATTGAAATTATTCATTGTTGATAATTTTGTTCATGTTTTCCTATTCCAAGGAAACTTGAACTAGTTCATTATGTTTTTCATCAGCAACTTTGCGCAAAGGTTTCCTCCAGTTTTTTGCCGCCAAAAATTGCAGAAAAACTTTAAAATACATACATTTTCTAATGATTTCTCATTAATTCAATTAGTTATCTCGATATTAAACATCAGCTTCTGATTTAATTTAGTTAAGTTACTTGATGAGTTGAATATAATTCTCAATATGCTGGATAACGATGCAATTAGGGCTAATTACCACTGCAGATGTTTTGGAGTGCTATTTAGGTTCATAACAATGCAATTATTGGATGCTTCACGGACAAGTATAGTCAAACAGAATAAATAAGTACATGGATATTAATTACGCAAAGTTTATTAAAATGCCTAAAGAAAGGGCAGATACATGAAAAGCTATAGTCGCATCAAGGAGTTTGAACTTTTGGCCGTTGAAAACTTAGCAATCCGGTGAAGACCTTGGGTGTCGGTTGAATTAAGTGCGGTGAGGTACGATAAGCTGTCACTGATTTACTGAGAATGCGTAAAGATTTCGTCAATATTTTGAGGATACATAGATTAAATTGCAGAGCGAATCGACTTTTCATATTTCTTCTACCTTTATATGACTGAAT